>NW_026599603.1:362500-392500 GCF_023634155.1 Falco peregrinus | reverse complement strand
GGTTAGGTTTAGGGTTAGTGTTAGGGATAGGGTTAGGGTTAGGGTCAGGGTTATGTACCTGCCATGCACAGCTGAGGTTTAGAGTTCCGTTTAGGGTTAGGTCTCTTAGGGTTAGGGTTAAGTTTAGGGTTAGGGTTAGGGTTAGGGTTAGGGTTAGGGTTAGGGTTAGGGTTAGGGTTAGGTACATGCCATGCACAGCTGAGGTTTAGAGTTCCGTTTTGGGTTCGGCCTCTTAGGGTCAGGGTTAGGGTTAGGGTTAGGGTTAGAGTTAGGGTTAAGTGCATGCCATGCACAGCTGAGGTTTAGAGTTCCATTTAGGTTTAGCTCTCTTAGGGTCAGGATTAGGGTTAGGGTTAGGGTTAGGGTTAGGGTTAGGGTTAGGGTTATGTACCTGCCATGCACAGCTGAGGTTTAGAGTTCCGTCTAGGGTTAGGACTCTTAGGGTCAGGATTAGGGTTAGGTTTAGGATTAGGGTTAATGTTATGGTTAGGGTTAGGGTTAGGGTTAGGGTTAGGGTTAGGGGTACGTACATGCCATGCACAGCTGAGGTTTAGAGTTCCGTTTAGGGTTAGGTCTCTTAGGGTTAGGGTTAGGGTTAGGGTTAGGGCTAGGGTTAGGGTTAGGGTTAAGTGAATGCCATGCACAGCTGAGGTTTAGAGTTCCGTTTTGGGTTAGGCCTCTTAGGGTCAGGGTTAGGGTTAGGGTTAGGGTTAGGGTTACTGTTACGTACATGCCATGCACAGCTGAGGTTTAGAGTTGCGTTTAGGGTTAGGCCTCTTAGGGTTAGGGTTAGGGTTAGGGTTAGGGTTAGGGTTAGGGTTATGTACATGCCAAGCACAGCTGAGGTTTAGAGTTCCGTCTAGGGTTAGGACTCTTAGGGTCAGGATTAGGGTTAGGTTTAGGATTAGGGTTAGGGTTATGGTTAGGGTTAGGGTTAGGGTTAGGGTTAGGGTTACGTACATGCCATGCACAGCTGAGGTTTAGAGTTCCGTTTAGGGTTAGGTCTCTTAGGGTTAGGGTTAAGTTTAGGGTTAGGGTAAGGGTTAGGGTTAGGGTTAGGGTTAGGGTTAAGTGCATGCCATGCACAGCTGAGGTTTAGAGTTCCGTTTTGGGTTAGGCCTCTTAGGGTCAGGGTTAGGTTTAGGGTTAGGGTTAGGGTTAAGGTTAGGGTTAGGGTTAAGGTTAGGGTTACCTACATGCCATGCACAGCTGAGGTTTAGAGTTGTGTTTAGGGTTTGGCCTCTTAGGGTTAGGGTTAAGGTTAGGGTTAGGGTTAGGGTTAGGGTTAGGGTTAGGGTTAGGGTTAAGTGCATGCCATGCACAGCTGAGGTTTAGAGTTCCGTTTTGGTTTCGGCCTCTTAGGGTCAGGGTTAGGGTTAGGGTTAGGGTTAGGGTTAGGGTTAGGGTTACGTACCTGCCATGCACAGCTGAGGTTTAGAGTTCCGTTTTGGGTTAGGCCTCTTAGGGTCAGGGTTAGGGTTAGGGTTAGGGTTAGGGTTACTGTTACGTACATGCCATGCACAGCTGAGGTTTAGAGTTGCGTTTAGGGTTAGGCCTCTTAGGGTTAGGGTTAGGGTTAGGGTTAGGTTTAGGGTTAGGGTTATGTACATGCCATGCACAGCTGAGGTTTAGAGTTCCGTCAAGGGTTAGGCCTCTTAGGGTCAGGATTAGGGTTAGGGTTAGGGTTAGGGTTAGGGTTAGGATTAGGGTTAGGGTTAGGGTTAGGGTTACGTACATGCCATGCACAGCTGAGGTTTAGAGTTCCGTTTTGGGTTAGGTTTCTTAGGGTCAGGGTTAGGGTTAGGGTTAGGGTTAGGGTTAAGGTTAGGGTTAGGGTTAGTGTTAGGGTTACCTACATGCCATGCACAGCTGAGGTTTAGAGTTGTGTTTAGGGTTTGGCCTCTTAGGGTTAGTGTTAAGGTTAGGGTTATCGTTAGGGTTAGGGTTAGGGTTAGGGTTAAGTGCATGCCATGCACAGCTGAGGTTTAAAGTTCCGTTTTGGGTTAGGCCTCTTAGGGTCAGGGTTAGGGTTAGGGTTAGGGTTAGGGTTAGGGTTAGGGTTAGGGTTAGGGTTAGGGTTAGGGTTAAGTGCATGCCATGCACAGCTGAGGTTTAGAGTTCCGTTTTGGGTTAGGCCTCTTAGGGACAGGGTTAGGGTTAGGGTTAGGGTTAAGGTTAGGGTTAGGGTTAGTGTTAGGGTTACCTACATGCCATGCACAGCTGAGGTTTAGAGTTGTGTTTAGGTTTTGGCCTCTTAGGGTTAGGGTTAAGGTTAGGGTTAGGGTTAGGGTTAGGGTTAGGGTTAGGGTTAGGGTTAGGGTTAGGGTTAGGGTTACGGTTAGGGTTAGGGTTAGGGTTATGGTTAGGGTTAGCGTTAGGGTTAGGGTTAGGGTTAAGTGCATGCCATGCACAGCTGAGGTTTAGAGTTCCGTTTTGGGTTAGGCCTCTTAGGGTCAGGGTTAGGGTTAGGGTTAGGGTTAGGGTTAGGGTTAGGGTTAGGGTTAGGGTTAAGTGCATGCCATGCACAGCTGAGGTTTAGAGTTCCGTTTTGGGTTAGGCCTCTTAGGGTCAGGGTTAGGGTTAGGGTTAGGGTTAGGGTTAGGGTTAGGGTTAGGGTTAGGGTTAGGGTTAGGGTTAGGGTTAGGGTTACGGTTACGGTTAAGTGCATGCCATGCACAGCTGAGGTTTATAGTTGCGTTTACGGTTAGGCCTCTTAGGGTTAGGGTTAGGGTTAGGGTTAGGGTTAGGATTAGGGTTAGGGTTAGGGTTAGGGTTAGGGTTAGGGTTAGGGTAGGGTTAAGTGCATGCCATGCACAGCTGAGGTTTAGAGTTGCGTTTAGGGTTAGGCCTCTTAGGGTTAGGGTTAGGTTTAGGGTTAGGGTTAGGGTTAGGATTAGGGTTAGGGTTAGGGTTAGGGTTAGGGTTAGGGTTAGGGTTAAGTGCATGCCATGCACAGCTGAGGTTTAGAGTTCCGTTTTGGGTTAGGTCACTTAGGGTTAGGGTTAGGGTTAAGGTTAGGGTTAGGGTTAGGGTTAGGGTTAGGGTTAGGGTTAGTGTTAACTGCATGCCATGCACAGCTGAGGTTTAGAGTTCCGTTTTGGGTTAGGCCTCTTAGGGTCAGGGTTAGGGTTAGGGTTAGGGTTAGGCTTAGGGTTAGGCTTAGGGTTAGGTACATGCCATGCACAGCTGAGGTTTAGAGTTGCGTTTAGGGTTAGGCCTCTTAGGGTCAGGATTAGGGTTAGGGTTAGGGTTCGGGTTAGCGTTAGGGTTAGGGTTAGGGTTAGGGTTAGGGTTAGGGTAAGGGTTAGGGTTAGGGTTAGGGTTAGGGTTAGGGTTAGGGTTACGTACATGCCATGCACAGCTGAGGTTTAGAGTTGCGTTTAGGGTTAGGCCTCTTAAGGTTAGGGTTAGGGTTAGGGTTAGGGTTAGGGTTAGGGTTAGGGTTAGGGTTAGGGTTAGGGTTAGGTACATGCCATGCACAGCTGAGGTTTAGAGTTCCGTTTTGGGTTCGGCCTCTTAGGGTCAGGGTTAGGGTTAGGGTTAGTGTTAGGGTTAGGGTTACGTACATGCCATGCACAGCTGAGGTTTAGAGCTCCATTTAGGTTTAGCTCTCTTAGGGTCAGGATTAGGGTTAGGGTTAGGGTTAGGGTTAGGGTTAGGGTTAGGGTTAGGGTTAGGTACATGCCATGCACAGCTGAGGTTTAGAGTTCCGTGTAGGATTAGGACTCTTAGGGTCAGGATTAGGGTTAGGTTTAGGATTAGGATTAGGGTTATGGTTACGGTTAGGGTTAGGGTTAGGGTTTGGGTTAGGGTTACGTACATACCATGCACAGCTGAGGTTTAGAGTTCCGTTTTGGGTTAGGTCTCTTAGGGTTAGGGTTAAGTTTAGGGTTAGGGTTAGGGTTAGGGTTAGGGTTAGGGTTAGGGTTAGGGTTAGGGTTAAGTGCATGCCATGAACAGCTGAGGTTTAGAGTTGCGTTTAGGGTTAGGCCTCTTAGGGTTAGGGTTAGGGTTAGGGTTAGGGTTAGGATTAGGGTTAGGGTTAGGGTTAGGGTTAGGGTTAGGGTTAAGTGCATGCCATGCACAGCTGAGGTTTAGAGTTCTGTTTTGGGTTCGGCCTCTTAGGGTCAGGGTTAGGGTTAGGGTTAGGGCTAGGGTTAGGGTTAGGGTTAGGGTTAGGGTTAGGGTTAGGGTTAGGGTTAGGGTTACGTACATGCCATGCACAGCTGAGGTTTAGAGTTCCGTTTTGGGTTAGGCCTCTTAGGGTCAGGGTTAGGGTTAGGGTTAGGGCTAGGGTTAGGGTTAGGGTTAGGGTTAGGGTTAGGGTTAGGGTTAGGGTTAGGGTTACGTACATGCCATGCACAGCTGAGGTTTAGAGTTCTGTTTTGGGTTAGGTTTCTTAGGGTCAGGGTTAGGGTTAGGGTTAGGGTTAGGGTTAAGGTTAGGGTTAGGGTTAGTGTTAGGGTTACCTACATGCCATGCACAGCTGAGGTTTAGAGTTGTGTTTAGGGTTTGGCCTCTTAGGGTTAGGGTTAAGGTTAGGGTTATCGTTAGGGTTAGGGTTAGGGTTAGGGTTAGGGTTAGGGTTAGGGTTAAGTGCATGCCATGCACAGCTGAGGTTTAAAGTTCCGTTTTGGGTTAGGCCTCTTAGGGTCAGGGTTAGGGTTAGGGTTAGGGTTAGGGTTAGGGTTAGGGTTAGGGTTAGGGTTAGGGTTAAGGTTAGGGTTAGGGTTAGTGTTAGGGTTACCTACATGCCATGCACAGCTGAGGTTTAGAGTTGTGTTTAGGTTTTGGCCTCTTAGGGTTAGGGTTAAGGTTAGGGTTAGGGTTAGGGTTAGGGTTAGGGTTAGGGTTAGGGTTAGGGTTAGGGTTAGGGTTACGGTTAGGGTTAGGGTTAGGGTTAGGGTTAGGGTTAGCGTTAGGGTTAGGGTTAGGGTTAAGTGCATGCCATGCACAGCTGAGGTTTAGAGTTCCGTTTTGGGTTAGGCCTCTTAGGGTCAGGGTTAGGGTTAGGGTTAGGGTTAGGGTTAGGGTTAGGGTTAGGGTTAGGGTTAAGTGCATGCCATGCACAGCTGAGGTTTAGAGTTCCGTTTTGGGTTAGGCCTCTTAGGGTCAGGGTTAGGGTTAGGGTTAGGGTTAGGGTTAGGGTTAGGGTTAGGGTTAGGGTTAGGGTTAGGGTTAGGGTTAGGGTTACGGTTACGGTTAAGTGCATGCCATGCACAGCTGAGGTTTATAGTTGCGTTTACGGTTAGGCCTCTTAGGGTTAGGGTTAGGGTTAGGGTTAGGGTTAGGATTAGGGTTAGGGTTAGGGTTAGGGTTAGGGTTAGGGTTAGGGTAGGGTTAAGTGCATGCCATGCACAGCTGAGGTTTAGAGTTGCGTTTAGGGTTAGGCCTCTTAGGGTTAGGGTTAGGTTTAGGGTTAGGGTTAGGGTTAGGATTAGGGTTAGGGTTAGGGTTAGGGTTAGGGTTAGGGTTAGGGTTAAGTGCATGCCATGCACAGCTGAGGTTTAGAGTTCCGTTTTGGGTTAGGTCACTTAGGGTTAGGGTTAGGGTTAAGGTTAGGGTTAGGGTTAGGGTTAGGGTTAGGGTTAGGGTTAGTGTTAACTGCATGCCATGCACAGCTGAGGTTTAGAGTTCCGTTTTGGGTTAGGCCTCTTAGGGTCAGGGTTAGGGTTAGGGTTAGGGTTAGGCTTAGGGTTAGGCTTAGGGTTAGGTACATGCCATGCACAGCTGAGGTTTAGAGTTGCGTTTAGGGTTAGGCCTCTTAGGGTCAGGATTAGGGTTAGGGTTAGGGTTCGGGTTAGCGTTAGGGTTAGGGTTAGGGTTAGGGTTAGGGTTAGGGTAAGGGTTAGGGTTAGGGTTAGGGTTAGGGTTAGGGTTAGGGTTACGTACATGCCATGCACAGCTGAGGTTTAGAGTTGCGTTTAGGGTTAGGCCTCTTAAGGTTAGGGTTAGGGTTAGGGTTAGGGTTAGGGTTAGGGTTAGGGTTAGGGTTAGGGTTAGGGTTAGGTACATGCCATGCACAGCTGAGGTTTAGAGTTCCGTTTTGGGTTCGGCCTCTTAGGGTCAGGGTTAGGGTTAGGGTTAGTGTTAGGGTTAGGGTTACGTACATGCCATGCACAGCTGAGGTTTAGAGCTCCATTTAGGTTTAGCTCTCTTAGGGTCAGGATTAGGGTTAGGGTTAGGGTTAGGGTTAGGGTTAGGGTTAGGGTTAGGGTTAGGGTTAGGTACATGCCATGCACAGCTGAGGTTTAGAGTTCCGTGTAGGATTAGGACTCTTAGGGTCAGGATTAGGGTTAGGTTTAGGATTAGGATTAGGGTTATGGTTACGGTTAGGGTTAGGGTTAGGGTTTGGGTTAGGGTTACGTACATACCATGCACAGCTGAGGTTTAGAGTTCCGTTTTGGGTTAGGTCTCTTAGGGTTAGGGTTAAGTTTAGGGTTAGGGTTAGGGTTAGGGTTAGGGTTAGGGTTAGGGTTAGGGTTAGGGTTAAGTGCATGCCATGCACAGCTGAGGTTTAGAGTTGCGTTTAGGGTTAGGCCTCTTAGGGTTAGGGTTAGGGTTAGGGTTAGGGTTAGGATTAGGGTTAGGGTTAGGGTTAGGGTTAGGGTTAGGGTTAAGTGCATGCCATGCACAGCTGAGGTTTAGAGTTCTGTTTTGGGTTCGGCCTCTTAGGGTCAGGGTTAGGGTTAGGGTTAGGGCTAGGGTTACGTACATGCCATGCACAGCTGAGGTTTAGAGTTCCGTTTTCGGTTAGGTCACTTAGGGTTAGGGTTAGGGTTCGGGTTAGCGTTAGGGTTAGGGTTAGGGTTAGGGTTAGGGTTAGTGTTAACTGCATGCCATGCACAGCTGAGGTTTAGAGTTCCGTTTTGGGTTAGGCCTCTTAGGGTCAGGGTTAGGGTTAGGGTTAGGGCTAGGGTTAGGGTTAGGGTTAGGGTTAGGGTTAGGGTTAGGGTTAGGGTTAGGGTTACGTACATGCCATGCACAGCTGAGGTTTAGAGTTCTGTTTTGGGTTAGGTTTCTTAGGGTCAGGGTTAGGGTTAGGGTTAGGGTTAGGGTTAAGGTTAGGGTTAGGGTTAGTGTTAGGGTTACCTACATGCCATGCACAGCTGAGGTTTAGAGTTGTGTTTAGGGTTTGGCCTCTTAGGGTTAGGGTTAAGGTTAGGGTTATCGTTAGGGTTAGGGTTAGGGTTAGGGTTAGGGTTAGGGTTAGGGTTAAGTGCATGCCATGCACAGCTGAGGTTTAAAGTTCCGTTTTGGGTTAGGCCTCTTAGGGTCAGGGTTAGGGTTAGGGTTAGGGTTAGGGTTACTGTTACGTACATGCCATGCACAGCTGAGGTTTAGAGTTGCGTTTAGGGTTAGGCCTCTTAGGGTTAGGGTTAGGGTTAGGGTTAGGGTTAGGGTTAGGGTTATGTACATGCCAAGCACAGCTGAGGTTTAGAGTTCCGTCTAGGGTTAGGACTCTTAGGGTCAGGATTAGGGTTAGGTTTAGGATTAGGGTTAGGGTTATGGTTAGGGTTAGGGTTAGGGTTAGGGTTAGGGTTACGTACATGCCATGCACAGCTGAGGTTTAGAGTTCCGTTTAGGGTTAGGTCTCTTAGGGTTAGGGTTAAGTTTAGGGTTAGGGTAAGGGTTAGGGTTAGGGTTAGGGTTAGGGTTAAGTGCATGCCATGCACAGCTGAGGTTTAGAGTTCCGTTTTGGGTTAGGCCTCTTAGGGTCAGGGTTAGGTTTAGGGTTAGGGTTAGGGTTAAGGTTAGGGTTAGGGTTAGTGTTAGGGTTACCTACATGCCATGCAAAGCTGAGGTTTAGAGTTGTGTTTAGGGTTTGGCCTCTTAGGGTTAGGGTTAAGGTTAGGGTTAGGGTTAGGGTTAGGGTTAGGGTTAGGGTTAGGGTTAAGTGCATGCCATGCACAGCTGAGGTTTAGAGTTCCGTTTTGGTTTCGGCCTCTTAGGGTCAGGGTTAGGGTTAGGGTTAGGGTTAGGGTTAGGGTTAGGGTTACGTACCTGCCATGCACAGCTGAGGTTTAGAGTTCCGTTTTGGGTTAGGCCTCTTAGGGTCAGGGTTAGGGTTAGGGTTAGGGTTAGGGTTACTGTTACGTACATGCCATGCACAGCTGAGGTTTAGAGTTGCGTTTAGGGTTAGGCCTCTTAGGGTTAGGGTTAGGGTTAGGGTTAGGTTTAGGGTTAGGGTTATGTACATGCCATGCACAGCTGAGGTTTAGAGTTCCGTCAAGGGTTAGGCCTCTTAGGGTCAGGATTAGGGTTAGGGTTAGGGTTAGGGTTAGGGTTAGGATTAGGGTTAGGGTTAGGGTTAGGGTTACGTACATGCCATGCACAGCTGAGGTTTAGAGTTCCGTTTTGGGTTAGGTTTCTTAGGGTCAGGGTTAGGGTTAGGGTTAGGGTTAGGGTTAAGGTTAGGGTTAGGGTTAGTGTTAGGGTTACCTACATGCCATGCACAGCTGAGGTTTAGAGTTGTGTTTAGGGTTTGGCCTCTTAGGGTTAGTGTTAAGGTTAGGGTTATCGTTAGGGTTAGGGTTAGGGTTAGGGTTAAGTGCATGCCATGCACAGCTGAGGTTTAAAGTTCCGTTTTGGGTTAGGCCTCTTAGGGTCAGGGTTAGGGTTAGGGTTAGGGTTAGGGTTAGGGTTAGGGTTAGGGTTAGGGTTAGGGTTAGGGTTAGGGTTAAGTGCATGCCATGCACAGCTGAGGTTTAGAGTTCCGTTTTGGGTTAGGCCTCTTAGATACAGGGTTAGGGTTAGGGTTAGGGTTAGGGTTAAGGTTAGGGTTAGGGTTAGTGTTAGGGTTACCTACATGCCATGCACAGCTGAGGTTTAGAGTTGTGTTTAGGTTTTGGCCTCTTAGGGTTAGGGTTAAGGTTAGGGTTAGGGTTAGGGTTAGGGTTAGGGTTAGGGTTAGGGTTAGGGTTAGGGTTAGGGTTACGGTTAGGGTTAGGGTTAGGGTTATGGTTAGGGTTAGCGTTAGGGTTAGGGTTAGGGTTAAGTGCATGCCATGCACAGCTGAGGTTTAGAGTTCCGTTTTGGGTTAGGCCTCTTAGGGTCAGGGTTAGGGTTAGGGTTAGGGTTAGGGTTAGGGTTAGGGTTAGGGTTAGGGTTAAGTGCATGCCATGCACAGCTGAGGTTTAGAGTTCCGTTTTGGGTTAGGCCTCTTAGGGTCAGGGTTAGGGTTAGGGTTAGGGTTAGGGTTAGGGTTAGGGTTAGGGTTAGGGTTAGGGTTAGGGTTAGGGTTAGGGTTAGGGTTACGGTTACGGTTAAGTGCATGCCATGCACAGCTGAGGTTTATAGTTGCGTTTACGGTTAGGCCTCTTAGGGTTAGGGTTAGGGTTAGGGTTAGGGTTAGGATTAGGGTTAGGGTTAGGGTTAGGGTTAGGGTTAGGGTTAGGGTAGGGTTAAGTGCATGCCATGCACAGCTGAGGTTTAGAGTTGCGTTTAGGGTTAGGCCTCTTAGGGTTAGGGTTAGGTTTAGGGTTAGGGTTAGGGTTAGGATTAGGGTTAGGGTTAGGGTTAGGGTTAGGGTTAGGGTTAGGGTTAAGTGCATGCCATGCACAGCTGAGGTTTAGAGTTCCGTTTTGGGTTAGGTCACTTAGGGTTAGGGTTAGGGTTAAGGTTAGGGTTAGGGTTAGGGTTAGGGTTAGGGTTAGGGTTAGTGTTAACTGCATGCCATGCACAGCTGAGGTTTAGAGTTCCGTTTTGGGTTAGGCCTCTTAGGGTCAGGGTTAGGGTTAGGGTTAGGGTTAGGCTTAGGGTTAGGCTTAGGGTTAGGTACATGCCATGCACAGCTGAGGTTTAGAGTTGCGTTTAGGGTTAGGCCTCTTAGGGTCAGGATTAGGGTTAGGGTTAGGGTTCGGGTTAGCGTTAGGGTTAGGGTTAGGGTTAGGGTTAGGGTTAGGGTAAGGGTTAGGGTTAGGGTTAGGGTTAGGGTTAGGGTTAGGGTTACGTACATGCCATGCACAGCTGAGGTTTAGAGTTGCGTTTAGGGTTAGGCCTCTTAAGGTTAGGGTTAGGGTTAGGGTTAGGGTTAGGGTTAGGGTTAGGGTTAGGGTTAGGGTTAGGGTTAGGTACATGCCATGCACAGCTGAGGTTTAGAGTTCCGTTTTGGGTTCGGCCTCTTAGGGTCAGGGTTAGGGTTAGGGTTAGTGTTAGGGTTAGGGTTACGTACATGCCATGCACAGCTGAGGTTTAGAGCTCCATTTAGGTTTAGCTCTCTTAGGGTCAGGATTAGGGTTAGGGTTAGGGTTAGGGTTAGGGTTAGGGTTAGGGTTAGGGTTAGGTACATGCCATGCACAGCTGAGGTTTAGAGTTCCGTGTAGGATTAGGACTCTTAGGGTCAGGATTAGGGTTAGGTTTAGGATTAGGATTAGGGTTATGGTTACGGTTAGGGTTAGGGTTAGGGTTTGGGTTAGGGTTACGTACATACCATGCACAGCTGAGGTTTAGAGTTCCGTTTTGGGTTAGGTCTCTTAGGGTTAGGGTTAAGTTTAGGGTTAGGGTTAGGGTTAGGGTTAGGGTTAGGGTTAGGGTTAGGGTTAGGGTTAAGTGCATGCCATGCACAGCTGAGGTTTAGAGTTGCGTTTAGGGTTAGGCCTCTTAGGGTTAGGGTTAGGGTTAGGGTTAGGGTTAGGATTAGGGTTAGGGTTAGGGTTAGGGTTAGGGTTAGGGTTAAGTGCATGCCATGCACAGCTGAGGTTTAGAGTTCTGTTTTGGGTTCGGCCTCTTAGGGTCAGGGTTAGGGTTAGGGTTAGGGCTAGGGTTACGTACATGCCATGCACAGCTGAGGTTTAGAGTTCCGTTTTCGGTTAGGTCACTTAGGGTTAGGGTTAGGGTTCGGGTTAGCGTTAGGGTTAGGGTTAGGGTTAGGGTTAGGGTTAGTGTTAACTGCATGCCATGCACAGCTGAGGTTTAGAGTTCCGTTTTGGGTTAGGCCTCTTAGGGTCAGGGTTAGGGTTAGGGTTAGGGCTAGGGTTAGGGTTAGGGTTAGGGTTAGGGTTAGGGTTAGGGTTAGGGTTAGGGTTACGTACATGCCATGCACAGCTGAGGTTTAGAGTTCTGTTTTGGGTTAGGTTTCTTAGGGTCAGGGTTAGGGTTAGGGTTAGGGTTAGGGTTAAGGTTAGGGTTAGGGTTAGTGTTAGGGTTACCTACATGCCATGCACAGCTGAGGTTTAGAGTTGTGTTTAGGGTTTGGCCTCTTAGGGTTAGGGTTAAGGTTAGGGTTATCGTTAGGGTTAGGGTTAGGGTTAGGGTTAGGGTTAGGGTTAGGGTTAAGTGCATGCCATGCACAGCTGAGGTTTAAAGTTCCGTTTTGGGTTAGGCCTCTTAGGGTCAGGGTTAGGGTTAGGGTTAGGGTTAGGGTTAGGGTTAGGGTTAGGGTTAGGGTTAAGGTTAGGGTTAGGGTTAGTGTTAGGGTTACCTACATGCCATGCACAGCTGAGGTTTAGAGTTGTGTTTAGGTTTTGGCCTCTTAGGGTTAGGGTTAAGGTTAGGGTTAGGGTTAGGGTTAGGGTTAGGGTTAGGGTTAGGGTTAGGGTTAGGGTTACGGTTAGGGTTAGGGTTAGGGTTATGGTTAGGGTTAGCGTTAGGGTTAGGGTTAGGGTTAAGTGCATGCCATGCACAGCTGAGGTTTAGAGTTCCGTTTTGGGTTAGGTCTCTTAGGGTTAGGGTTAAGTTTAGGGTTAGGGTTAGGGTTAGGGTTAGGGTTAGGGTTAGGGTTAGGGTTAGGGTTAAGTGCATGCCATGCACAGCTGAGGTTTAGAGTTGCGTTTAGGGTTAGGCCTCTTAGGGTTAGGGTTAGGGTTAGGGTTAGGGTTAGGATTAGGGTTAGGGTTAGGGTTAGGGTTAGGGTTAGGGTTAAGTGCATGCCATGCACAGCTGAGGTTTAGAGTTCTGTTTTGGGTTCGGCCTCTTAGGGTCAGGGTTAGGGTTAGGGTTAGGGCTAGGGTTACGTACATGCCATGCACAGCTGAGGTTTAGAGTTCCGTTTTCGGTTAGGTCACTTAGGGTTAGGGTTAGGGTTCGGGTTAGCGTTAGGGTTAGGGTTAGGGTTAGGGTTAGGGTTAGTGTTAACTGCATGCCATGCACAGCTGAGGTTTAGAGTTCCGTTTTGGGTTAGGCCTCTTAGGGTCAGGGTTAGGGTTAGGGTTAGGGCTAGGGTTAGGGTTAGGGTTAGGGTTAGGGTTAGGGTTAGGGTTAGGGTTAGGGTTACGTACATGCCATGCACAGCTGAGGTTTAGAGTTCTGTTTTGGGTTAGGTTTCTTAGGGTCAGGGTTAGGGTTAGGGTTAGGGTTAGGGTTAAGGTTAGGGTTAGGGTTAGTGTTAGGGTTACCTACATGCCATGCACAGCTGAGGTTTAGAGTTGTGTTTAGGGTTTGGCCTCTTAGGGTTAGGGTTAAGGTTAGGGTTATCGTTAGGGTTAGGGTTAGGGTTAGGGTTAGGGTTAGGGTTAGGGTTAAGTGCATGCCATGCACAGCTGAGGTTTAAAGTTCCGTTTTGGGTTAGGCCTCTTAGGGTCAGGGTTAGGGTTAGGGTTAGGGTTAGGGTTAGGGTTAGGGTTAGGGTTAGGGTTAAGGTTAGGGTTAGGGTTAGTGTTAGGGTTACCTACATGCCATGCACAGCTGAGGTTTAGAGTTGTGTTTAGGTTTTGGCCTCTTAGGGTTAGGGTTAAGGTTAGGGTTAGGGTTAGGGTTAGGGTTAGGGTTAGGGTTAGGGTTAGGGTTAGGGTTACGGTTAGGGTTAGGGTTAGGGTTATGGTTAGGGTTAGCGTTAGGGTTAGGGTTAGGGTTAAGTGCATGCCATGCACAGCTGAGGTTTAGAGTTCCGTTTTGGGTTAGGCCTCTTAGGGTCAGGGTTAGGGTTAGGGTTAGGGTTAGGGTTAGGGTTAGGGTTAGGGTTAGGGTTAAGTGCATGCCATGCACAGCTGAGGTTTAGAGTTCCGTTTTGGGTTAGGCCTCTTAGGGTCAGGGTTAGGGTTAGGGTTAGGGTTAGGGTTAGGGTTAGGGTTAGGGTTAGGGTTAGGGTTAGGGTTAGGGTTAGGGTTACGGTTACGGTTAAGTGCATGCCATGCACAGCTGAGGTTTATAGTTGCGTTTACGGTTAGGCCTCTTAGGGTTAGGGTTAGGGTTAGGGTTAGGGTTAGGATTAGGGTTAGGGTTAGGGTTAGGGTTAGGGTTAGGGTTAGGGTAGGGTTAAGTGCATGCCATGCACAGCTGAGGTTTAGAGTTGCGTTTAGGGTTAGGCCTCTTAGGGTTAGGGTTAGGTTTAGGGTTAGGGTTAGGGTTAGGATTAGGGTTAGGGTTAGGGTTAGGGTTAGGGTTAGGGTTAGGGTTAAGTGCATGCCATGCACAGCTGAGGTTTAGAGTTCCGTTTTGGGTTAGGTCACTTAGGGTTAGGGTTAGGGTTAAGGTTAGGGTTAGGGTTAGGGTTAGGGTTAGGGTTAGGGTTAGTGTTAACTGCATGCCATGCACAGCTGAGGTTTAGAGTTCCGTTTTGGGTTAGGCCTCTTAGGGTCAGGGTTAGGGTTAGGGTTAGGGTTAGGCTTAGGGTTAGGCTTAGGGTTAGGTACATGCCATGCACAGCTGAGGTTTAGAGTTGCGTTTAGGGTTAGGCCTCTTAGGGTCAGGATTAGGGTTAGGGTTAGGGTTCGGGTTAGCGTTAGGGTTAGGGTTAGGGTTAGGGTTAGGGTTAGGGTAAGGGTTAGGGTTAGGGTTAGGGTTAGGGTTAGGGTTAGGGTTACGTACAT
This sequence comes from Falco peregrinus, assembly GCF_023634155.1. Taxonomy (NCBI): domain Eukaryota; kingdom Metazoa; phylum Chordata; class Aves; order Falconiformes; family Falconidae; genus Falco; species Falco peregrinus. The sequence continues at coordinate 378,752 of NW_026599603.1, read as the reverse complement.
GCCATGCACAGCTGAGGTTTAGAGTTGCGTTTAGGGTTAGGCCTCTTAAGGTTAGGGTTAGGGTTAGGGTTAGGGTTAGGGTTAGGGTTAGGGTTAGGGTTAGGGTTAGGGTTAGGTACATGCCATGCACAGCTGAGGTTTAGAGTTCCGTTTTGGGTTTGGCCTCTTAGGGTCAGGGTTAGGGTTAGGGTTAGTGTTAGGGTTAGGGTTACGTACATGCCATGCACAGCTGAGGTTTAGAGCTCCATTTAGGTTTAGCTCTCTTAGGGTCAGGATTAGGGTTAGGGTTAGGGTTAGGGTTAGGGTTAGGGTTAGGGTTAGGGTTAGGTACATGCCATGCACAGCTGAGGTTTAGAGTTCCATGTAGGATTAGGACTCTTAGGGTCAGGATTAGGGTTAGGTTTAGGATTAGGATTAGGGTTATGGTTACGGTTAGGGTTAGGGTTAGGGTTTGGGTTAGGGTTACGTACATACCATGCACAGCTGAGGTTTAGAGTTCCGTTTTGGGTTAGGTCTCTTAGGGTTAGGGTTAAGTTTAGGGTTAGGGTTAGGGTTAGGGTTAGGGTTAGGGTTAGGGTTAGGGTTAGGGTTAAGTGCATGCCATGCACAGCTGAGGTTTAGAGTTGCGTTTAGGGTTAGGCCTCTTAGGGTTAGGGTTAGGGTTAGGGTTAGGGTTAGGATTAGGGTTAGGGTTAGGGTTAGGGTTAGGGTTAGGGTTAAGTGCATGCCATGCACAGCTGAGGTTTAGAGTTCTGTTTTGGGTTCGGCCTCTTAGGGTCAGGGTTAGGGTTAGGGTTAGGGCTAGGGTTACGTACATGCCATGCACAGCTGAGGTTTAGAGTTCCGTTTTCGGTTAGGTCACTTAGGGTTAGGGTTAGGGTTCGGGTTAGCGTTAGGGTTAGGGTTAGGGTTAGGGTTAGGGTTAGTGTTAACTGCATGCCATGCACAGCTGAGGTTTAGAGTTCCGTTTTGGGTTAGGCCTCTTAGGGTCAGGGTTAGGGTTAGGGTTAGGGCTAGGGTTAGGGTTAGGGTTAGGGTTAGGGTTAGGGTTAGGGTTAGGGTTAGGGTTACGTACATGCCATGCACAGCTGAGGTTTAGAGTTCTGTTTTGGGTTAGGTTTCTTAGGGTCAGGGTTAGGGTTAGGGTTAGGGTTAGGGTTAAGGTTAGGGTTAGGGTTAGTGTTAGGGTTACCTACATGCCATGCACAGCTGAGGTTTAGAGTTGTGTTTAGGGTTTGGCCTCTTAGGGTTAGGGTTAAGGTTAGGGTTATCGTTAGGGTTAGGGTTAGGGTTAGGGTTAGGGTTAGGGTTAGGGTTAAGTGCATGCCATGCACAGCTGAGGTTTAAAGTTCCGTTTTGGGTTAGGCCTCTTAGGGTCAGGGTTAGGGTTAGGGTTAGGGTTAGGGTTAGGGTTAGGGTTAGGGTTAGGGTTAAGGTTAGGGTTAGGGTTAGTGTTAGGGTTACCTACATGCCATGCACAGCTGAGGTTTAGAGTTGTGTTTAGGTTTTGGCCTCTTAGGGTTAGGGTTAAGGTTAGGGTTAGGGTTAGGGTTAGGGTTAGGGTTAGGGTTAGGGTTAGGGTTAAGTGCATGCCATGCACAGCTGAGGTTTAGAGTTCCGTTTTGGGTTAGGCCTCTTATGGTCAGGGTTAGGGTTAGGGTTAGGGTTAGGGTTAGGGTTAGGGTTAGGGTTAGGGTTAGGGTTACGGTTACGGTTACGGTTAAGTGCATGCCATGCACAGCTGAGGTTTAGAGTTGCGTTTAGGGTTAGGCCTCTTAGGGTTAGGGTTAAGGTTAGGGTTAGGGTTAGGATTAGGGTTAGGGTTAGGGTTAGGGTTAGGGTTAGGGTTAGGGTTAGGGTTAGGGTTAAGTGCATGCCATGCACAGCTGAGGTTTAGAGTTCCGTTTTGGGTTAGGTCACTTAGGGTTAGGGTTAGGGTTAAGGTTAGGGTTAGGGTTAGGGTTAGGGTTAGGGTTAGTGTTAACTGCATGCCATGCACAGCTGAGGTTTAGAGTTCCGTTTTGGGTTAGGCCTCTTAGGGTCAGGGTTAGGGTTAGGGTTAGGGTTAGGCTTAGGGTTAGGGTTAGGGTTAGGTACATGCCATGCACAGCTGAGGTTTAGAGTTGCGTTTAGGGTTAGGCCTCTTAGGGTCAGGATTAGGGTTAGGGTTAGGGTTCGGGTTAGCGTTAGGGTTAGGGTTAGGGTTAGGGTTAGGGTTAGGGTAAGGGTTAGGGTTAGGGTTAGGGTTAGGGTTAGGGTTAGGGTTACGTACATGCCATGCACAGCTGAGGTTTAGAGTTGCGTTTAAGGTTAGGCCTCTTAAGGTTAGGGTTAGGGTTAGGGTTAGGGTTAGGGTTAGGGTTAGGGTTAGGGTTAGGGTTAGGGTTAGGGTTAGGGTTAGGGTTAGGGTTAGGTACATGCCATGCACAGCTCAGGTTTAGAGTTGCGTTTAGGGTTAGGCCTCTTAGGGTCAGGGTTAGGGTTAGGGTTAGTGTTAGGGTTAGGGTTAGGGTTATGTACCTGCCATGCACAGCTGAGGTTTAGAGTTCCGTGTAGGATTAGGACTCTTAGGGTCAGGATTAGGGTTAGGTTTAGGATTAGGATTAGGGTTATGGTTACGGTTAGGGTTAGGGTTAGGGTTTGGGTTAGGGTTACGTACATACCATGCACAGCTGAGGTTTAGAGTTCCGTTTTGGGTTAGGTCTCTTAGGGTTAGGGTTAAGTTTAGGGTTAGGGTTAGGGTTAGGGTTAGGGTTAGGGTTAGGGTTAGGGTTACGGTTACGGTTAAGTGCATGCCATGCACAGCTGAGGTTTAGATTTGCGTTTAGGGTTAGGCCTCTTAGGGTTAGGGTTAGGGTTAGGGTTAGGGTTAGGATTAGGGTTAGGGTTAGGGTTAGGGTTAGGGTTAGGGTTAAGTGCATGCCATGCACAGCTGAGGTTTAGAGTTCTGTTTTGGGTTCGGCCTCTTAGGGTCAGGGTTAGGGTTAGGGTTAGGGCTAGGGTTACGTACATGCCATGCACAGCTGAGGTTTAGAGTTCCGTTTTCGGTTAGGTCACTTAGGGTTAGGGTTAGGGTTAAGGTTAGGGTTAGGGTTAGGGTTAGGGTTAGGGTTAGGGTTAGTGTTAACTGCATGCCATGCACAGCTGAGGTTTAGAGTTCCGTTTTGGGTTAGGCCTCTTAGGGTCAGGGTTAGGGTTAGGGTTAGGGTTAGGGCTAGGGTTAGGGTTAGGGTTAGGGTTAGGGTTAGGGTTAGGGTTAGGGTTAGGGTTAGGTACATGCCATGCACAGGTGAGGTTTAGAGTTCCGTTTTGGGTTAGGTTTCTTAGGGTCAGGGTTAGGGTTAGGGTTAGGGTTAGGATTAAGTTTAGAGTTAGCGTTAGTGTTAGGGTTAGGGTTAAGTTTAGGGTTAGGGTTAGGGTTAGGGTTAGGTACATGCCATGCACAGCTGAGGTTTAGAGTTGCGTTTAGGGTTAGGCCTCTTAGGGCCAGGGTTAGGGTTAGGGTTAGGGTTAGGTTTAGGGTTAGGGTTAGGTTTAAGATTAGGTTTAGGGTTAGGGTTAGGTACATGCCATGCACAGCTGAGGTTTAGAGTTCCATCTAGGGTTAGGCCTCTTAGGGTCAGGGTAAGGCTTAGGGTTAGGCTTAGGTTTAGGGTTAGGCTTATGTACATGACATGCACAGCGGAGGTTTAGAGTTCTGTCTAGGCTTAGGCCTCTTAGGGTAAGGGTTAGGCTTAGGGTTAGGGTTAGGGTTAGGGTTAGGGTTAGGGTTAGGGTTAAGGTTAGGGTTAGGGTTAGTGTTAGGGTTACCTACATGCCATGCACAGCTGAGGTTTAGAGTTGTGTTTAGGTTTTGGCCTCTTAGGGTTAGGGTTAAGGTTAGGGTTAGGGTTAGGGTTAGGGTTAGGGTTAGGGTTAGGGTTAGGGTTAGGGTTACGGTTACGGTTAGGGTTAGGGTTATGGTTAGGGTTAGGGTTAGGGTTAGGGTTAGGGTTAAGTGCATGCCATGCACAGCTGAGGTTTAGAGTTCCGTTTTGGGTTAGGCCTCTTAGGGTCAGGGTAAGGGTTAGGGTTAGGGTTAGGGTTATGGTTAGGGTTAGGGTTAGGGTTAAGTGCATGCCATGCACAGCTGAGGTTTAGAGTTCCGTTTTGGGTTAGGCCTCTTATGGTCAGGGTTAGGGTTAGGGTTAGGGTTAGGGTTAGGGTTAGGGTTAGGGTTAGGGTTAGGGTTACGGTTACGGTTACGGTTACGGTTAAGTGCATGCCATGCACAGCTGAGGTTTAGAGTTGCGTTTAGGGTTAGGCCTCTTAGGGTTAGGGTTAAGGTTAGGGTTAGGGTTAGGATTAGGGTTAGGGTTAGGGTTAGGGTTAGGGTTAGGGTTAGGGTTAGGGTTAAGTGCATGCCATGCACAGCTGAGGTTTAGAGTTCCGTTTTGGGTTAGGTCACTTAGGGTTAGGGTTAGGGTTAAGGTTAGGGTTAGGGTTAGGGTTAGGGTTAGGGTTAGTGTTAACTGCATGCCATGCACAGCTGAGGTTTAGAGTTCCGTTTTGGGTTAGGCCTCTTAGGGTCAGGGTTAGGGTTAGGGTTAGGCTTAGGGTTAGGGTTAGGGTTAGGTACATGCCATTCACAGCTGAGGTTTAGAGTTGCGTTTAGGGTTAGGCCTCTTAGGGTCAGGATTAGGGTTAGGGTTAGGGTTCGGGTTAGCGTTAGGGTTAGGGTTAGGGTTAGGGTTAGGGTTAGGGTAAGGGTTAGGGTTAGGGTTAGGGTTAGGGTTAGGGTTAGGGTTACGTACATGCCATGCACAGCTGAGGTTTAGAGTTGCGTTTAAGGTTAGGCCTCTTAAGGTTAGGGTTAGGGTTAGGGTTAGGGTTAGGGTTAGGGTTAGGGTTAGGGTTAGGGTTAGGGTTAGGGTTAGGGTTAGGTACATGCCATGCACAGCTGAGGTTTAGAGTTCCGTTTTGGGTTAGGCCTCTTAGGGTCAGGGTTAGGGTTAGGGTTAGTGTTAGGGTTAGGGTTAGGGTTATGTACCTGCCATGCACAGCTGAGGTTTAGAGTTCCGTGTAGGATTAGGACTCTTAGGGTCAGGATTAGGGTTAGGTTTAGGATTAGGATTAGGGTTATGGTTACGGTTAGGGTTAGGGTTAGGGTTTGGGTTAGGGTTACGCACATACCATGCACAGCTGAGGTTTAGAGTTCCGTTTTGGGTTAGGTCTCTTAGGGTTAGGGTTAAGTTTAGGGTTAGGGTTAGGGTTAGGGTTAGGGTTAGGGTTAGGGTTAGGGTTAAGTGCATGCCATGCACAGCTGAGGTTTAGATTTGCGTTTAGAGTTAGGCCTCTTAGGGTTAGGGTTAGGGTTAGGGTTAGGGTTAGGATTAGGGTTAGGGTTAGGGTTAGGGTTAGGGTTAGGGTTAAGTGCATGCCATGCACAGCTGAGGTTTAGAGTTCTGTTTTGGGTTCGGCCTCTTAGGGTCAGGGTTAGGGTTAGGGTTAGGGCTAGGGTTACGTACATGCCATGCACAGCTGAGGTTTAGAGTTCCGTTTTCGGTTAGGTCACTTAGGGTTAGGGTTAGGGTTAAGGTTAGGGTTAGGGTTAGGGTTAGGGTTAGGGTTAGGGTTAGTGTTAACTGCATGCCATGCACAGCTGAGGTTTAGAGTTCCGTTTTGGGTTAGGCCTCTTAGGGTCAGGGTTAGGGTTAGGGTTAGGGTTAGGGCTAGGGTTAGGGTTAGGGTTAGGGTTAGGGTTATGGTTAGGGTTAGGGTTAGGGTTAGGGTTAGGTACATGCCATGCACAGGTGAGGTTTAGAGTTCCGTTTTGGGTTAGGTTTCTTAGGGTCAGGGTTAGGGTTAGGGTTAGGGTTAGGATTAAGTTTAGAGTTAGCGTTAGTGTTAGGGTTAGGGTTAAGTTTAGGGTTAGGGTTAGGGTTAGGGTTAGGTACATGCCATGCACAGCTGAGGTTTAGAGTTGCGTTTAGGGTTAGGCCTCTTAGGGCCAGGGTTAGGGTTAGGGTTAGGGTTAGGTTTAGGGTTAGGGTTAGGTTTAAGATTAGGTTTAGGGTTAGGGTTAGGTACATGCCATGCACAGCTGAGGTTTAGAGTTCCATCTAGGGTTAGGCCTCTTAGGGTCAGGGTAAGGCTTAGGGTTAGGCTTAGGTTTAGGGTTAGGCTTATGTACATGACATGCACAGCGGAGGTTTAGAGTTCTGTCTAGGCTTAGGCCTCTTAGGGTAAGGGTTAGGCTTAGGGTTAGGTTTAGGGTTAGGGTTCGGGTTAGGGTTGTTAGGGTTACGGTTAGGTACATGCCATGCACAGCTGAGGTTTAGTGTTCCGTCTATGGTTAGGCCTCTTAGGGTCAGGGTTAGGTTTAGGATTAGGGTTAGGGTTAGGGTTAGGGTTAGGGTTAGACTTAAGTACATGACATGCACAGCTGAGGTTTAGAGTTCCGTTTAGGGTTAGGCCTCTTAGATTTAGGGTTAGGGTTAGGGTTAGGGTTAGGTACATGCCATGCACAGGTGAGATTTAGAGTTCCGTCTAGGGTTAATCCTCTTAGGGTCAGGATTAGGGTTAGGTTTAGGATTAGGGTTAGGGTTAGGGTTAGAGTTAGGGTTAGGGTTAGGGGTAGGGTTAGGGGTAGGGGTAGGGGTAGGTACATGCCATGCACAGCTGAAGGTTTAGAGTTCCGTTCTCGGTTAGGCCTCTCAGGGTCAGGGTTAGGGTTAGGGTTAGGGTTAGGGTTACGTTTAGGTTTAGGGTTAGGGTTAGGGTTACGGGTAGGTACATGCCATGCACAGCTGAGGTTTAGAGTTCCGTTTAGGGTGTAGGTCTCTTAGATTCAGGGTTAGGGTTAGGGTTAGGGTTAGGGTTAGGGTTAGGGTTAGGGTTAGGGTTACGTTTAGGATTAGGTACATGCCATGCACAGCTGAATCTTTAGAGTTCCGTTTTGGGTTAGGCCTCTCAGGGTCAGGGTTAGGGTTAGGGTTAGGGTTAGGGTTAGGGTTAGGGTTAGGGTTAGGGTTAGGGTTAGGGTTGTTAGGGTTACGGTTAGGTCCATGCCATGCACAGCTGAGGTTTAGAGTTCCGTTTAGGGTTAGGTCTATTAGGGTCCGGGTTAGGGTCCGGGTTAGGGTTAGGGTTAGGGTTAGGGTTAGGGTTAGGCTTATGTACATGACATGCACAGCTGAGTTTTAGAGTTGCGTTTAGGGTTAGGCCTCTTAGGGTCAGTGTTAGGCTTAGGCTTAGGGTTAGGGTTAGGGTTAGGGTTGTTAGGGTTACGGTTAGGTCCATGCCATGCACAGTTGAGGTTTAGAGTTCCGTTTTGGGTTAGGCCTCTTAGGGTCAGGGTTAGGGTTAGGGTTAGGGTTAGGGTTAGGGTTAGGGTTAGGGTTAGGGTTAGGGTTAGGGTTAAGTGCATGCCATGCACAGCTGAGGTTTAGAGTTCCGTTTTGGGTTAGGCCTCTTAGGGTCAGGGTTAGGGTTAGGGTTAGGGTTAGGGTTAGGGTTAGGGTTAGGGTTAGGGTTCTTAGGGTTACGGTTAGGTACATGCCATGCACAGCTGAGGTTTAGAGTTCTGTCTAGGGTTAATCCTATTAGGGTAAGGGTTAGGCTTAGGGTTAGGGTTAGGGTTAGGGTTAGGGTTAGGGTTAGGGTTAGGGTTAGGGTTAGGGTTAGGGTTAGGGTTAGGGTTAGGGGTAGGTACATGCCATGCACAGCTGAAGGTTTAGAGTTCCGTTTTGGGTTAGGACTCTCAGGGTCAGGGTTAGGGTTAGGGTTAGGGTTAGGGTTAGGGTTAGGGTTAGGGTTAAGTGCATGCCATGCACAGCTGAGGTTTAGAGTTCTGTTTTGGGTTCGGCCTCTTAGGGTCAGGGTTAGGGTTAGGGTTAGGGTTAGGGTTACGTACATGCCATGCACAGCTGAGGTTTAGAGTTCCGTTTTCGGTTAGGTCACTTAGGGTTAGGGTTAGGGTTCGGGTTAGCGTTAGGGTTAGGGTTAGGGTTAGGGTTAGGGTTAGTGTTAACTGCATGCCATGCACAGCTGAGGTTTAGAGTTCCGTTTTGGGTTAGGCCTCTTAGGGTCAGGGTTAGGGTTAGGGTTAGGGTTAGGGTTAGGGTTAGGGTTAGGGTTAGGGTTAGGGTTAGGGTTACGTACATGCCATGCACAGCTGAGGTTTAGAGTTCCGTTTTGGGTTAGGTTTCTTAGGGTCAGGGTTAGGGTTAGGGTTAGGGTTTGGGTTAAGGTTAGGGTTAGGGTTAGTGTTAGGGTTACCTACATGCCATGCACAGCTGAGGTTTAGAGTTGTGTTTAGGGTTTGGCCTCTTAGGGTTAGGGTTAAGGTTAGGGTTATCGTTAGGGTTAGGGTTAGGGTTAGGGTTAGGGTTAAGTGCATGCCATGCACAGCTGAGGTTTAAAGTTCCGTTTTGGGTTAGGCCTCTTAGGGTCAGGGTTAGGGTTAGGGTTAGGGTTAGGGTTAGGGTTAGGGTTAGGGTTAGGGTTAGGGTTAGGGTTAAGTGCATGCCATGCACAGCTGAGGTTTAGAGTTCCGTTTTGGGTTAGGCCTCTTAGGGACAGGGTTAGGGTTAGGGTTAGGGTTAGGGTTAAGGTTAGGGTTAGGGTTAGTGTTAGGGTTACCTACATGCCATGCACAGCTGAGGTTTAGAGTTGTGTTTAGGTTTTGGCCTCTTAGGGTTAGGGTTAAGGTTAGGGTTAGGGTTAGGGTTAGGGTTAGGGTTAGGGTTAGGGTTAGGGTTAGGGTTACGGTTACGGTTAGGGTTAGGGTTAGGGTTATGGTTAGGGTTAGGGTTAGGGTTAGGGTTAGGGTTAAGTGCATGCCATGCACAGCTGAGATTTAGATTTCCGTTTTGGGTTTGGCCTCTTAGGGTCAGGGTTAGGGTTAGGGTTAGGGTTAGGGTTAGGGTTAGGGTTAGGGTTAGGGTTAAGTGCATGCCATGCACAGCTGAGGTTTAGAGTTCCGTTTTGGGTTAGGCCTCTTAGGGTCAGGGTTAGGGTTAGGGTTAGGGTTAGGGTTAGGGTTAGGGTTAGGGTTAGGGTTAGGGTTAGGGTTAGGGTTAGGGTTAGGGTTACGGTTACGGTTAAGTGCATGCCATGCACAGGTGAGGTTTAGAGTTGCGTTTAGGGTTAGGCCTCTTAGGGTTAGGGTTAGGGTTAGGGTTAGGGTTAGGATTAGGGTTAGGGTTAGGGTTAGGGTTAGGGTTAGGGTTAGGGTTAGGGTTAGGGTTAGGGTTAAGTGCATGCCATGCACAGCTGAGGTTTAGAGTTCCGTTTTGGGTTAGGTCACTTAGGGTTAGGGTTAGGGTTAAGGTTAGGGTTAGGTTTAGGGTTAGGGTTAGGGTTAGGGTTAGTGTTAACTGCACGCCATGCACAGCTGAGGTTTAGAGTTCCGTTTTGGGTTCGGCCTCTTAGGGTCAGGGTTAGGGTTAGGGTTAGTGTTAGGGTTAGGGTTACGTACATGCCATGCACAGCTGAGGTTTAGAGTTCCGTCAAGGGTTAGGATCCTTAGGGTCAGGATTAGGGTTAGGTTTAGGGTTAGGGTTAGGGTTAGGGTTATGTACCTGCCATGCACAGCTGAGGTTTAGAGTTCCGTGTAGGATTAGGACTCTTAGGGTCAGGATTAGGGTTAGGTTTAGGATTAGGATTAGGGTTATGGTTACGGTTAGGGTTAGGGTTAGGGTTTGGGTTAGGGTTACGTACATACCATGCACAGCTGAGGTTTAGAGTTCTGTTTTGGGTTAGGTCTCTTAGGGTTAGGGTTAAGTTTAGGGTTAGGGTTAGGGTTAGGGTTAGGGTTAGGGTTAGGGTTAAGTGCATGCCATGCACAGCTGAGGTTTAGAGTTCCGTTTTGGGTTCGGCCTCTTAGGGTCAGGGTTAGGGTTAGGGTTAGGGCTAGGGTTACGTACATGCCATGCACAGCTGAGGTTTAGAGTTCCGTTTTCGGTTAGGTCACTTAGGGTTAGGGTTAGGGTTAAGGTTAGGGTTAGGGTTAGGGTTAGGGTTAGGGTTAGGGTTAGTGTTAACTGCATGCCATGCACAGCTGAGGTTTAGAGTTCCGTTTTGGGTTAGGCCTCTTAGGGTCAGGGTTAGGGTTAGGGTTAGGGCTAGGGTTAGGGTTAGGGTTAGGGTTAGGGTTAGGGTTAGGGTTAGGGTTAGGGTTAGGTACATGCCATGCACAGGTGAGGTTTAGAGCTCCGTTTATGGTTAGGCCTCTTAGGGTTAGGGTTAGGGTTAGGATTAGGGTTAGGATTAAGTTTAGAGTTAGCGTTAGTGTTAGGGTTAGGGTTAAGTTTAGGGTTAGGGTTAGGGTTAGGGTTAGGTACATGCCATGCACAGCTGAGGTTTAGAGTTCCGTTTGCGGTTAGGTCTCTTAGGGCCAGGGTTAGGGTTAGGGATAGGGTTAGGTTTAGGGTTAGGGTTAGGTTTAAGATTAGGTTTAGGGTTAGGGTTAGGTACATGCCATGCACAGCTGAGGTTTAGAGTTCCATCTAGGGTTAGGCCTCTTAGGGTCAGGGTAAGGCTTAGGGTTAGGCTTAGGTTTAGGGTTAGGCTTATGTACATGACATGCACAGCGGAGGTTTAGAGTTCTGTCTAGGCTTAGGCCTCTTAGGGTAAGGGTTAGGCTTAGGGTTAGGGTTAGGGTTAGGGTTCGGGTTAGGGTTGTTAGGGTTACGGTTAGGTACATGCCATGCACAGCTGAGGTTTAGTGTTCCGTCTATGGTTAGGCCTCTTAGATTTAGGGTTAGGGTTAGGGTTAGGATTAGGGTTAGGGTTAGGGTTAGGGTTAGGGTTAGGGTTAGGGTTAGACTTAAGTACATGACATGCACAGCTGAGGTTTAGAGTTCCGTTTAGGGTTAGGCCTCTTAGATTTAGGGTTAGGGTTAGGGTTAGGGTTAGGTACATGCCATGCACAGGTGAGATTTAGAGTTCCGTCTAGGGTTAATCCTCTTAGGGTCAGGATTAGGGTTAGGTTTAGGATTAGGGTTAGGGTTAGGGTTAGAGTTAGGGTTAGGGTTAGGGGTAGGGTTAGGGGTAGGGGTAGGGGTAGGTACATGCCATGCACAGCTGAAGGTTTAGAGTTCCGTTCTCGGTTAGGCCTCTCAGGGTCAGGGTTAGGGTTAGGGTTAGGGTTAGGGTTACGTTTAGGTTTAGGGTTAGGGTTAGGGTTACGGGTAGGAACATGCCATGCACAGCTGAGGTTTAGAGTTCCGTTTAGGGTGTAGGTCTCTTAGATACAGGGTTAGGGTTAGGGTTAGGGTTAGGGTAAGGGTTAGGGTTACGTTTAGGATTAGGTACATGCCATGCACAGCTGAAGCTTTAGAGTTCCGTTTTGGGTTAGGCCTCTCAGGGTCAGGGTTAGGGTTAGGGTTAGGGTTAGGGTTAGGGTTAGGGTTAGGGTTAGGGTTAGGGTTAGGGTTGTTAGGGTTACGGTTAGGTCCATGCCATGCACAGCTGAGGTTTAGAGTTCCGTTTAGGGTTAGGTCTATTAGGGTCCGGGTTAGGGTCCGGGTTAGGGTTAGGGTTAGGGTTAGGCTTAGGTTTAGGGTTAGGCTTATGTACATGACATGCACAGCTGAGTTTTAGAGTTGCGTTTAGGCTTAGGCCTCTTAGGGTCAGTGTTAGGCTTAGGCTTAGGGTTAGGGTTAGGGTTAGGGTTGTTAGGGTTACGGTTAGGTCCATGCCATGCACAGCTGAGGTTTAGAGTTCCGTTTAGGGTTAGGTCTATTAGGGTCCGGGTTAGGGTCCGGGTTAGGGTTAGGGTTAGGGTTAGGGTTAGGCTTATGTACATGACATGCACAGCTGAGTTTTAGAGTTGCGTTTAGGGTTAGGCCTCTTAGGGTCAGTGTTAGGCTTAGGCTTAGTGTTAGGGTTAGGGTTAGGGTTAGGGTTAGGGTTCTTAGGGTTACGGTTAGGTACATGCCATGCACAGCTGAGGTTTAGAGTTCTGTCTAGGGTTAATCCTATTAGGGTAAGGGTTAGGTTAGGGTTAGGGTTAGGGTTAGGGTTAGGGTTAGGGTTAGGGTTAGGGTTAGGGTTAGGGTTAGGGTTAGGGTTAGGGTTAGGTACATGCCATGCACAGCTGAAGGTTTAGAGTTCCGTTTTGGGTTAGGCCTCTCAGGGTCAGGGTCAGGGTTAGGGTTAGGGTTAGGCTTATGTACATGACATGCACAGCTGAGGTTTAGACCTCCGTTTAGGGTTAGGCCTCTTAGGGTTAGGGTTAGGGTTAGGGTTAGGGTTAGGGTTAGGGTTTAGGGTTAGGTTCAGGGTTTAGGGTTAGGGTTAAGTTTAGGCTTAGGCTTAGGCTTAATCTTAGGGTTAGCGTTAGGGTTACTGTTAGGGTTTGGGTTAGGTTTATGGTTAGGGTTATGGTTAGGGTTAGGGTTAGGTACATGCCATGCACAGCCGAGATTTAGAGTTCCGTCTAGGGTTAGTCCTCTTAGGGTCAGGATTAGGGTTAGGTTTAGGATTAGGGTTAGGGTTAGGGTTAGGGTTAGGGTTATGTACATGCCATGCACAGCTGAGGTTTAGAGTTCCGTCTAGGGTTAGGTCTCTTAGGGACAGGATTAGGGTTAGGTTTAGGGTTAGGGTCTAGGATAGGGTTAGCGTTAGGGTTAGGGTTAGGGTTAGGGTTAGGGTTAGGGTTAGGGTTAGGGTTAGGGTTAGGGTTACGGTTAGTGTTAGGGTTAGGCTTATGTACATGCCATGCACAGCTGAGGTTTAGAGTTCTCTTTAGGCTTAGGTTTATTAGGGACAGGGATAGGGTTAGGGTTAGGGTTAGGGTTAAGTTTAGGGTTAGGGTTAGGGTTTGTGTTAGGGTTAGGCTTATGTACATGACATGCACAGCTGAGGTTTAGAGCTCTGTTTAGGGTTAGGCCTCTTATGGTTAGGGTTAGGGTTAGGGTTAGGGTTAGGGTTAGGGTTAGGGTTAGGGTTAGGGTTTAGGGTTAGGGTTAGGGTTTAGGGTTAGCGTTAAGCTTAGGCTTAGGCTTAGGTTTAGGGTTAGGGTTAGGGTTACGGTTAGGGTTAGGGTTATGTACCTGCCATGCACAGCTGAGATTTAGAGTTCCGTCTAGGGTTAATCCTCTTAGGGTCAGGATTAGGGTTCGGTTTAGGATTAGGGTTTAGGGTTAGGGTTAGGGTTAGGGTTAGGGTTAGGGTTAGGGTTAGGGTTAGGGTTAGGGTTAGGGTTAGGGTTAGGGTTAGGGTTAAGTGCATGCCATGCACAGCTGAGGTTTAGAGTTCCGTTTTGGGTTAGGTCTCTTAGGGACAGGGTTAGGGTTAGGGTTAGGGTTAGGGTTAAGGTTAGGGTTAGGGTTAGGTACATGCCATGCACAGCTGAGGTTTAGAGTTGCGTTTAGGTTTTGGCCTCTTAGGGTTAGGGTTAAGGTTAGGGTTAGGGTTAGGGTTAGGGTTAGGGTTAGGGTTAGGGTTAGGATTACAGTTAGGGTTAGGGTTAGGGTTATGGTTAGGGTTAGGGTTAGGGTTAGGGTTAGGGTTAAGTGCATGCCATGCACAGCTGAGGTTTAGAGTTCCGTTTTGGGTTAGGCCTCTTAGGGTCAGGGTTAGGGTTAGGGTTAGGGTTAGGGTTAGGGTTAGGGTTAGGGTTAGGGTTAAGTGCATGCCATGCACAGCTGAGGTTTAGAGTTCCGTTTAGGGTTAGGCCTCTTAGGGTCAGGGTTAGGGTTAGGGTTAGGGTTAGGGTTAGGGTTAGGGTTAGGGTTAGGGTTACGGTTACGGTTAAGTGCATGCCATGCACAGCTGAGGTTTAGAGTTGCGTTTAGGGTTAGGCCTCTTATGGTTAGGGTTAGGGTTAGGGTTAGGGTTAGGGTTAGGGTTAGGGTTAGGGTTAGGATTAGGGTTAAGTGCATGCCATGCACAGCTGAGGTTTAGAGTTGCGTTTAGGGTTAGGCCTCTTAGGGTCAGGGTTAGGGTTAGGGTTAGGGTTAGGGTTAGGGTTAGGGTTATGTACATGCCATGCACAGCCGAGGTTTAGAGTTCCGTTTTGGGTTAGGCCTCTTAGGGTCAGGATTAGGGTTAGGGTTAGGGTTAGGGTTAGGGTTAGGATTAGGGTTAGGGTAAGGGTTAGGGTTATGTACCTGCCATGCACAGCTGAGGTTTAGAGTTCCGTCTAGGGTTAGGACTCTTAGGGTCAGGATTAGGGTTAGGTTTAGGATTAGGGTTAGGGTTAGGGTTAGGGTTAGGGTTAGGGTTAAGTGCATGCCATGCACAGCTGACGTTTAGAGTTCCGTTTTGGGTTAGGCCTCTTAGGGTCAGGGTTAGGGTTAGGGTTAGGGTTAGGGTTAGGGTTAGGGTTAGGGTTAGGGTTAAGTGCATGCCATGCACAGCTGAGGTTTAGAGTTCCGTTTAGGGTTAGGCCTCTTAGGGTCAGGGTTAGGGTTAGGGTTAGGGTTAGGGTTAGGGTTAGGGTTAGGGTTAGGGTTAGGGTTAGGGTTAGGGTTACGGTTACGGTTACGGTTAAGTGCATGCCATGCACAGCTGAGGTTTAGAGTTGCGTTTAGGGTTAGGTCTCTTAGGGTTAGGGTTAGGGTTAGGGTTAGGGTTAGGGTTAGGGTTAGGGTTAGGGTTAGGGTTAGGGTTAGGGTTAAGTGCATGCCATGCACAGCTGAGGTTTAGAGTTGCGTTTAGGGTTAGGCCTCTTAGGGTCAGGGTTAGGGTTAGGGTTAGGGTTAGGGTTAGGGTTAGGGTTATGTACATGCCATGCACAGCCGAGGTTTAGAGTTCCGTTTTGGGTTAGGCCTCTTAGGGTCAGGATTAGGGTTAGGGTTAGGGTTAGGGTTAGGATTAGGGTTAGGGTAAGGGTTAGGGTTATGTACCTGCCATGCACAGCTGAGGTTTAGAGTTCCGTCTAGGGTTAGGACTCTTAGGGTCAGGATTAGGGTTAGGTTTAGGATTAGGGTTAGGGTTAGGGTTAGGGTTAGGGTTAGGTACATGCCATGCACAGCTGAGGTTTAGAGTTCCGTTTTGGGTTCGGCCTCTTAGGGTCAGGGTTAGGGTTAGGGTTAGTGTTAGGGGTTAGGGTTACGTACATGCCATGCACAGCTGAGGTTTAGAGTTCCGTCAAGGGTTAGGACCCTTAGGGTCAGGATTAGGGTTAGGTTTATGGTTAGGGTTAGGGTTAGGGTTATGTACCTGCCATGCACAGCTGAGGTTTAGAGTTCCGTGTAGGATTAGGACTCTTAGGGTCAGGATTAGGGTTAGGTTTAGGATTAGGATTAGGGTTATGGTTACGGTTAGGGTTAGGGTTAGGGTTTGGGTTAGGGTTACGTACATACCATGCACAGCTGAGGTTTAGAGTTCCGTTTTGGGTTAGGTCTCTTAGGGTTAGGGTTAAGTTTAGGGTTAGGGTTAGGGTTAGGGTTAGGGTTAAGTGCATGCCATGCACAGCTGAGGTTTAGAGTTGCGTTTAGGGTTAGGCCTCTTAGGGTTAGGGTTAGGGTTAGGGTTAGGGTTAGGATTAGGGTTAGGGTTAGGGTTAGGGTTAGGGTTAGGGTTAAGTGCATGCCATGCACAGCTGAGGTTTAGAGTTCTGTTTTGGGTTCGGCCTCTTAGGGTCAGGGTTAGGGTTAGGGTTAGGGCTAGGGTTACGTACATGCCATGCACAGCTGAGGTTTAGAGTTCCGTTTTCGGTTAGGTCACTTAGGGTTAGGGTTAGGGTTAAGGTTAGGGTTAGGGTTAGGGTTAGGGTTAGGGTTAGGGTTAGTGTTAACTGCATGCCATGCACAGCTGAGGTTTAGAGTTCCGTTTTGGGTTAGGCCTCTTAGGGACAGGGTTAGGGTTAGGGTTAGGGTTAAGGTTAGGGTTAGGGTTAGTGTTAGGGTTACCTACATGCCATGCACAGCTGAGGTTTAGAGTTGTGTTTAGGTTTTGGCCTCTTAGGGTTAGGGTTAAGGTTAGGGTTAGGGTTAGGGTTAGGGCTAGGATTAGGGTTAGGGTTAGGGTTAGGGTTAGGGTTAGGGTTAGGGTTAGGTACATGCCATGCACAGGTGAGGTTTAGAGCTCCGTTTATGGTTAGGCCTCTTAGGGTTAGGGTTAGGGTTAGGATTAGGGTTAGGATTAAGTTTAGAGTTAGCGTTAGTGTTAGGGTTAGGGTTAAGTTTAGGGTTAGGGTTAGGGTTAGGGTTAGGTACATGCCATGCACAGCTGAGGTTTAGAGTTCCGTTTACGGTTAGGTCTCTTAGGGCCAGGGTTAGGGTTAGGGTTAGGGTTAGGTTTAGGGTTAGGGTTAGGT
>NW_026599602.1:2445000-2447500 GCF_023634155.1 Falco peregrinus | reverse complement strand
TGTACATGCCATGCACAGCTGAGGTTTAGAGTTCCGTTAAGGGTTAGGACCCTTAGGGTCAGGATTAGGGTTAGGGTTAGGGTTAGGGTTAGGGTTAGGGTTAGGGTTAGGGTTACGTACATGCCATGCACATCTGAGGTTTAGAGTTGCGTTTAGGGTTAGGCCTCTTAGGGTTAGGGTTAAGGTTAGGGTTAGGGTTAGGGTTAGGGTTATGGTTAGGGTTAGGGTTAGGGTTAGGGTTAGGGTTAGGGTTAGGGTTAAGTGCATGCCATGCACAGCTGAGGTTTAGAGTTCCGTTTTGGGTTAGGTCTCTTAGGGTTAGGGTTAGGGTTAAGGTTAGGGTTAGGGTTAGGGTTAGGGTTAGGGTTAGGGTTAGTGTTAACTGCATGCCATGCACAGCTGAGGTTTAGAGTTCCGTTTTGGGTTAGGCCTCTTAGGGTCAGGGTTAGGGTTAGGGTTAGGGTTAGGGTTAGGGTTAGGCTTAGGTTTAGGGTTAGGGTTAGGTACATGCCATGCACAGCTGAGGTTTAGAGTTGCGTTTTGGGTTAGGCCTCTTAGGGTCAGGATAAGGGTTAGGGTTAGAGTTCGGGTTAGCGTTAGGGTTAGGGTTAGGGTTAGGATTAGGGTTAGGGTAAGGGTTAGGGTTAGGTACATGCCATGCACAGCTGAGGTTATAGAGTTCCGTCTAGGGTTAGGACTCTTAGGGTCAGGATTAGGGTTAGGTTTAGGATTAGGGTTAGGGTTATGGTTAGGGTTAGGGTTAGGGTTAGGGTTAGGGTTAGGGTTAGGGTTAAGTGCATGCCATGCACAGCTGAGGTTTAGAGTTCCGTTTTGGGTTTGGCCTCTTAGGGTCAGGGTTAGGGTTAGGGTTAGGGTTAGGGTTAGGGTTAGGGTTAGGGTTAGGGTTAGGGTTAGGGTTAGGGTTATGTACATGCCATGCACAGCTGAGGTTGAGTTCCGTTTAGGGTTAGGCCTCTTAGGGTAAGGATTAGGGTTAGGCTTAGGGTTAGGATTACGGTTAGGGTTAGGGTTAGGGTTAGGGTTTGGGTTAGGGTTAGGGTTAGGGTTAGGGTTAGGGTTAGGGTTAGGGTTAGGGTTAAGTGCATGCCATGCACAGCTGAGGTTTAGAGTTCCGTTTTGGGTTAGGTCTCTTAGGGTTAGGGTTAGGGTTAAGGTTAGGGTTAGGGTTAGGGTTAGGGTTAGGGTTAGGGTTAGTGTTAATTGCATGCCATGCACAGCTGAGGTTTAGAGTTCCGTTTTGGGTTAGGCCTCTTAGGGTCAGGGTTAGGGTTAGGGTTAGGGTTAGGGTTAGGCTTAGGTTTAGGGTTAGGGTTAGGTACATGCCATGCACAGCTGAGGTTTAGAGTTGCGTTTTGGGTTAGGCCTCTTAGGGTAAGGATTAGGGTTAGGGTTCGGGTTAGCGTTAGGGTTAGGGTTAGGGTTAGGATTAGGGTTAGGGTAAGGGTTAGGGTTAGGTACATGCCATGCACAGCTGAGGTTATAGAGTTCCGTCAAGGGTTAGGTCTCTTAGGGTCAGGATTAGGGTTAGGTTTAGGGCTAGGGTTAGGGTTAGGGTTAGGGTTAGGGTTAGGGTTAGGGTTAGGGTTATGTACCTGCCATGCACAGCTGAGGTTTAGAGTTCCGTCTAGGGTTAGGACTCTTAGAGTCAGGATTAGGGTTAGGGTTAGGGTTAAGGTTAGGGTTAGGGTTAGGGTTAGGGTTAGGGTTAGGGTTAAGTGCATGCCATGCACAGCTGAGGTTTAGAGTTCCGTTTTGTGTTAGGCCTCTTAGGGTCAGGGTTAGGGTTAGGGTTAGGGTTAGGGTTAGGGTTACGTACATGCCATGCAGAGCTGAGGTTTAGAGTTGCGTTTAGGGTTAGGCCTTTTAGGGTTAGGGTTAGGGTTAGGGTTAGGGTTAGGGTTAGGGTTACGGTTACGGTTACGGTTACGGTTACGGTTACGGTTACGGTTAAGTGCATGCCATGCACAGCTGAGGTTTAGAGTTGCGTTTAAGGTTAGGCCTCTTAGGGTTAGGGTTAGGGTTAAGGTTAGGATTAGGGTTAGGATTAGGGTTACAGTTAGGGTTAGGGTTAGGGTTAACTGCATTCCATGCACAGCTGAGGTTTAGAGTTCCGTTTTGGGTTAGGCCTCTTAGGGTCAGGGTTAGGGTTAGGGTTAGGGTTAGGGTTAGGGTTAGGGTTAGGGTTAGGGTTAGGTACATGCCATGCACAGCTGAGGTTTAGAGTTCCATCAAGGGTTAGGCCTCTTAGGGTCAGGATTAGGGTTAGGTTTAGGGTTAGGGTTAGGGTTAGGGTTAGGGTTAGGTTTAGGGTTATGTACCTGCCATGAACAGCTGAGGTTTAGAGTTGCGTCTAGGGTTAGGACTCTTAGGGTCAGGGTTAGGGTTAGGTTTAGGATTAGGGTTAGGGTTAGGGTTAGGGTTAGGGTTAGGTACATGCCATGCACAGCTGACGTTTAGAGTTCCGTTTTGGGTTCGGCCT
>NW_026599602.1:2435000-2440000 GCF_023634155.1 Falco peregrinus | reverse complement strand
GGGTTAGGGTTAGGGTTAGGGTTAGGGTTAGGGTTAGGGTTAGGGTTAAGTGCATGCCATGCACAGCTGAGGTTTAGAGTTCCGTTTTGGGTTAGGTCTCTTAGGGTTAGGGTTAGGGTTAAGGTTAGGGTTAGGGTTAGGGTTAGGGTTAGGGTTAGGGTTAGTGTTAACTGCATGCCATGCACAGCTGAGGTTTAGAGTTCCGTTTTGGGTTAGGCCTCTTAGGGTCAGGGTTAGGGTTAGGGTTAGGGTTAGGGTTAGGCTTAGGTTTAGGGTTAGGGTTAGGTACATGCCATGCACAGCTGAGGTTTAGAGTTGCGTTTTGGGTTAGGCCTCTTAGGTTCAGGGTTAGGGTTAGGGTTAGGGTTAGGGTTAGGCTTAGGTTTAGGGTTAGGGTTAGGTACATGCCATGCACAGCTGAGGTTTAGAGTTGCGTTTTGGGTTAGGCCTCTTAGGGTAAGGATTAGAGTTAGGGTTCGGGTTAGCGTTAGGGTTAGGGTTAGGGTTAGGATTAGGGTTAGGGTAAGGGTTAGGGTTAGGTACATGCCATGCACAGCTGAGGTTATAGAGTTCCGTCAAGGGTTAGGTCTCTTAGGGTCAGGATTAGGGTTAGGTTTAGGGCTAGGGTTAGGGTTAGGGTTAGGGTTAGGGTTAGGGTTAGGGTTAGGGTTATGTACCTGCCATGCACAGCTGAGGTTTAGAGTTCCGTCTAGGGTTAGGACTCTTAGAGTCAGGATTAGGGTTAGGGTTAGGGTTAAGGTTAGGGTTAGGGTTAGGGTTAGGGTCAGGGTTAGGGTTAAGTGCATGCCATGCACAGCTGAGGTTTAGAGTTCCGTTTTGTGTTAGGCCTCTTAGGGTCAGGGTTAGGGTTAGGGTTAGGGTTAGGGTTAGGGTTACGTACATGCCATGCAGAGCTGAGGTTTAGAGTTGCGTTTAGGGTTAGGCCTCTTAGGGTTAGGGTTAGGGTTAGGGTTAGGGTTAGGGTTAGGGTTAGGGTTACGGTTACGGTTACGGTTACGGTTACGGTTACGGTTACGGTTACGGTTAAGTGCATGCCATGCACAGCTGAGGTTTAGAGTTGCGTTTAAGGTTAGGCCTCTTAGGGTTAGGGTTAGGGTTAAGGTTAGGATTAGGGTTAGGATTAGGGTTACAGTTAGGGTTAGGGTTAGGGTTAACTGCATGCCATGCACAGCTGAGGTTTAGAGTTCCGTTTTGGGTTAGGCCTCTTAGGGTCAGGGTTAGGGTTAGGGTTAGGGTTAGGGTTAGGGTTAGGGTTAGGGTTAGGGTTAGGTACATGCCATGCACAGCTGAGGTTTAGAGTTCCATCAAGGGTTAGGCCTCTTAGGGTCAGGATTAGGGTTAGGTTTAGGGTTAGGGTTAGGGTTAGGGTTAGGGTTAGGTTTAGGGTTATGTACCTGCCATGAACAGCTGAGGTTTAGAGTTGCGTCTAGGGTTAGGACTCTTAGGGTCAGGGTTAGGGTTAGGTTTAGGATTAGGGTTAGGGTTAGGGTTAGGGTTAGGGTTAGGGTTAGGGTTAGGGTTAGGGTTAGGGTTAGGGTTAGGGTTAGGGTTAGGGTTAGGTACATGCCATGCACAGCTGACGTTTAGAGTTCCGTTTTGGGTTCGGCCCCTTAGGGTCAGGGTTAGGGTTAGGGTTAGGATTAGGGTTAGGGTTAGGGTTAGGTACATGCCATGCACAGCTGAGGTTTAGAGTTTTGTCAAGGGTTAGGCCTCTTAGGGTCAGGATTAGGGTTAGGTTTAGGGTTAGGGTTAGGGTTAGGGTTAGGGTTAGGTTTAGGGTTATGTACCTGCCATGCACAGCTGAGGTTTAGAGTTGCGTCTAGGGTTAGGACTCTTAGGGTCAGGGTTAGGGTTAGGTTTAGGATTAGGGTTAGGGTTAGGGTTAGGGTTAGGGTTAGGTACATGCCATGCACAGCTGACGTTTAGAGTTCCGTTTTGGGTTCGGCCTCTTAGGGTCAGGGTTAGGGTTAGGGTTAGGGTTAGGGTTAGGGTTAGGGTTACGTACATGCCATGCACAGCTGAGGTTTAGAGTTGCATTTAGGGTTAGGCCTCTTAGGGTTAGGGTTAGGGTTATGTACATGCCATGCACAGCTGAGGTTTAGAGTTCCGTTAAGGGTTAGGACCCTTAGGGTCAGGATTAGGGTTAGGGTTAGGGTTAGGGTTAGGGTTAGGGTTAGGGTTAGGGTTACGTACATGCCATGCACATCTGAGGTTTAGAGTTGCGTTTAGGGTTAGGCCTCTTAGGGTTAGGGTTAAGGTTAGGGTTAGGGTTAGGGTTAGGGTTATGGTTAGGGTTAGGGTTAGGGTTAGGGTTAGGGTTAGGGTTAGGGTTAAGTGCATGCCATGCACAGCTGAGGTTTAGAGTTCCGTTTTGGGTTAGGTCTCTTAGGGTTAGGGTTAGGGTTAAGGTTAGGGTTAGGGTTAGGGTTAGGGTTAGGGTTAGGGTTAGTGTTAACTGCATGCCATGCACAGCTGAGGTTTAGAGTTCCGTTTTGGGTTAGGCCTCTTAGGGTCAGGGTTAGGGTTAGGGTTAGGGTTAGGGTTAGGGTTAGGCTTAGGTTTAGGGTTAGGGTTAGGTACATGCCATGCACAGCTGAGGTTTAGAGTTGCGTTTTGGGTTAGGCCTCTTAGGGTCAGGATAAGGGTTAGGGTTAGAGTTCGGGTTAGCGTTAGGGTTAGGGTTAGGGTTAGGATTAGGGTTAGGGTAAGGGTTAGGGTTAGGTACATGCCATGCACAGCTGAGGTTATAGAGTTCCGTCTAGGGTTAGGACTCTTAGGGTCAGGATTAGGGTTAGGTTTAGGATTAGGGTTAGGGTTATGGTTAGGGTTAGGGTTAGGGTTAGGGTTAGGGTTAGGGTTAGGGTTAAGTGCATGCCATGCACAGCTGAGGTTTAGAGTTCCGTTTTGGGTTTGGCCTCTTAGGGTCAGGGTTAGGGTTAGGGTTAGGGTTAGGGTTAGGGTTAGGGTTAGGGTTAGGGTTAGGGTTAGGGTTAGGGTTATGTACATGCCATGCACAGCTGAGGTTGAGTTCCGTTTAGGGTTAGGCCTCTTAGGGTAAGGATTAGGGTTAGGCTTAGGGTTAGGATTACGGTTAGGGTTAGGGTTAGGGTTAGGGTTTGGGTTAGGGTTAGGGTTAGGGTTAGGGTTAGGGTTAGGGTTAGGGTTAGGGTTAGGGTTAAGTGCATGCCATGCACAGCTGAGGTTTAGAGTTCCGTTTTGGGTTAGGTCTCTTAGGGTTAGGGTTAGGGTTAAGGTTAGGGTTAGGGTTAGGGTTAGGGTTAGGGTTAGGGTTAGTGTTAATTGCATGCCATGCACAGCTGAGGTTTAGAGTTCCGTTTTGGGTTAGGCCTCTTAGGGTCAGGGTTAGGGTTAGGGTTAGGGTTAGGGTTAGGCTTAGGTTTAGGGTTAGGGTTAGGTACATGCCATGCACAGCTGAGGTTTAGAGTTGCGTTTTGGGTTAGGCCTCTTAGGGTAAGGATTAGGGTTAGGGTTCGGGTTAGCGTTAGGGTTAGGGTTAGGGTTAGGATTAGGGTTAGGGTAAGGGTTAGGGTTAGGTACATGCCATGCACAGCTGAGGTTATAGAGTTCCGTCAAGGGTTAGGTCTCTTAGGGTCAGGATTAGGGTTAGGTTTAGGGCTAGGGTTAGGGTTAGGGTTAGGGTTAGGGTTAGGGTTAGGGTTAGGGTTATGTACCTGCCATGCACAGCTGAGGTTTAGAGTTCCGTCTAGGGTTAGGACTCTTAGAGTCAGGATTAGGGTTAGGGTTAGGGTTAAGGTTAGGGTTAGGGTTAGGGTTAGGGTTAGGGTTAGGGTTAAGTGCATGCCATGCACAGCTGAGGTTTAGAGTTCCGTTTTGTGTTAGGCCTCTTAGGGTCAGGGTTAGGGTTAGGGTTAGGGTTAGGGTTAGGGTTACGTACATGCCATGCAGAGCTGAGGTTTAGAGTTGCGTTTAGGGTTAGGCCTCTTAGGGTTAGGGTTAGGGTTAGGGTTAGGGTTAGGGTTAGGGTTAGGGTTAGGGTTACGGTTACGGTTACGGTTACGGTTACGGTTAAGTGCATGCCATGCACAGCTGAGGTTTAGAGTTGCGTTTAAGGTTAGGCCTCTTAGGGTTAGGGTTAGGGTTAAGGTTAGGATTAGGGTTAGGATTAGGGTTACAGTTAGGGTTAGGGTTAGGGTTAACTGCATTCCATGCACAGCTGAGGTTTAGAGTTCCGTTTTGGGTTAGGCCTCTTAGGGTCAGGGTTAGGTTTAGGGTTAGGGTTAGGGTTAGGGTTAGGGTTAGGGTTAGGGTTAGGTACATGCCATGCACAGCTGAGGTTTAGAGTTCCATCAAGGGTTAGGCCTCTTAGGGTCAGGATTAGGGTTAGGTTTAGGGTTAGGGTTAGGGTTAGGGTTAGGGTTAGGTTTAGGGTTATGTACCTGCCATGAACAGCTGAGGTTTAGAGTTGCGTCTAGGGTTAGGACTCTTAGGGTCAGGGTTAGGGTTAGGTTTAGGATTAGGGTTAGGGTTAGGGTTAGGGTTAGGGTTAGGTACATGCCATGCACAGCTGACGTTTAGAGTTCCGTTTTGGGTTCGGCCTCTTAGGGTCAGGGTTAGGGTTAGGGTTAGGGTTAGGGTTAGGGTTAGGGTTACGTACATGCCATGCACAGCTGAGGTTTAGAGTTGCATTTAGGGTTAGGCCTCTTAGGGTTAGGGTTAGGGTTATGTACATGCCATGCACAGCTGAGGTTTAGAGTTCCGTTAAGGGTTAGGACCCTTAGGGTCAGGATTAGGGTTAGGGTTAGGGTTAGGGTTAGGGTTAGGGTTAGGGTTAGGGTTACGTACATGCCATGCACATCTGAGGTTTAGAGTTGCGTTTAGGGTTAGGCCTCTTAGGGTTAGGGTTAAGGTTAGGGTTAGGGTTAGGGTTAGGGTTATGGTTAGGGTTAGGGTTAGGGTTAGGGTTAGGGTTAGGGTTAGGGTTAGGGTTAAGTGCATGC
>NW_026599602.1:2402500-2420000 GCF_023634155.1 Falco peregrinus | reverse complement strand
TAGGGTCAGGATTAGGGTTAGGTTTAGGATTAGGGTTAGGGTTAGGGTTAGGGTTACGTACATGCCATGCACAGCTGAGGTTTAGAGCTCCGTCCAGGGTTAGGCCTCTTAGGCTTAGGGTTAAGTTTAGGGTTAGGGTTAGGGTTAGGGTTAGGGTTAGGGTTAGGGTTAGGGTTAGGGTTAGGGTTAGGGTTAGGGTTAGGGTTAAGTGCATGCCATGCACAGCTGAGGTTTAGAGTTCCGTTTTGGGTTTGGCCTCTTAGGGTAAGGATTAGGGTTAGGGTTAGGATTAGGGTTAGGTTTAGGATTAGGGTTAGGGTTAGGGTTAGGGTTAAGGTTAGGGTTAGGGTTAGGGTTAGGTACATGCCATGCACAGCTGAGGTTTAGAGTTCCGTTTAGGGTTAGGTCTTTTAGAGTTAGTGTTAGGGTTAGGGTTAGGGTTAGGGTTATGTACATGCCATGCACAGCTGAGGTTTAGAGTTCCGTTTTGGGTTAGACCTCTTAGGGTCAGGGTTAGGGTTAGGGTAAGGGTTAGGGTTAGGGTTAGGGTTAGGGTTAGGGTTAGGGTTAGGGTTAGGCTTAGGCTTAGGCTTAGGCTTAGGCTTAGGGTTATGTGCATGCCATGCACAGCTGAGGTTTAGAGTTCCGTTTTGGGTTAGGTCACTTTAGGGTGAGGGTTAGGGTTAAGGTTAGGGTTAGGGTTAGGGTTAGCGTTAGGGTTAGGGTTAAGTGCATGCCATGCACAGCTGAGGTTTAGAGTTCCGTTTTGGGTTAGGCCTCTTAGGGTCAGGGTTAGGGTTAGGGTTAGGGTTAGGGTTAGGGTTAGGGTTAGGGTTAGGGTTACCTACATGCCATGCACAGCTGAGGTTTAGAGATGCATTTAGGGTTAGGCCTCTTAGGGTTAGGGTTAAGGTTAGGGTTAGGGTTAGGGTTAGGGTTAGGGTTAGGGTTAGGGTTAGGGTTAGGGTTAGGGTTAGGTACATGCCATGCACAGCTGAGGTTTTGAGTTCCGTCAAGGGATAGACACCATAGGGTCAGGATTAGAGTTAGGGTTAGGGTTAGGGTTAGGGTTAAGTGCATGCCATGCACAGCTGAGGTTTAGAGTTCCGTTTTGGGTTAGGCCTCTTAGGGTCAGGGTTAGTGTTAGGATTAGGGTTAGGGTTAGGGTTAGGGTTAGGGTTAGGGTTAGGGTTATGTACATGCCATGCACAGCTGAGGTTTAGAGTTACGTTTTGGGTTAGGCCCCTTAGGGTCAGGATTAGAGTTAGGGTTAGGGTTAGCGTTAGGGTTAGTGTTAGGGTTAGGGTTAGGGTTAGGGTTAGGGTTAGGGTTACGTACATGCCATGCAGAGCTGAGGTTTAGAGTTCCGTTTTCGGTTAGGTCTCTTAGGGTCAGGGTTAAGGTTAGGGTTAGGGTTAGGGTTAGCGTTAGGGTTAGGGTTAGGGTTAGGGTTAGGGTTAGGGTTAGGGTTACGGTTAGGGTTACGGTTACGGTTAGGGTTAGGGTTAAGTGCATGCCATGCACAGCTGAGGTTTAGAGTTGCGTTTAGGGTTAGGCCTCTTAGGGTTAGGGTTAGGGTTAAGGTTAGGATTAGGGTTAGGGTTAGGGTTAGGGTTAGGGTTAGGGTTAGGGTTACGTACATGCCATGCAGAGCTGAGGTTTAGAGTTGCGTTTAGGGTTCGGCCTCTTAGGGTTAGGGTTAAGGTTAGGTTTAGGTTTAGGGTTAGGGTTAGGGTTAGGGTTAGGGTTAGGGTTAGGGTTAGGGTTAGGGTTAGGGCTACGTACATGCCATGCAGAGCTGAGGTTTATAGTTGCGTTTAGGGTTAGGCATCTTAGGGTTAGGGTTAAGGTTAGGTTTAGGGTTAGGGTTAGGGTTAGGGTTAGGGTTAGGGTTACGGTTACGGTTACGGTTACGGTTACGGTTACGGTTACGGTTACGGTTACGGTTACGGTGAAGTGCATGCCATGCACAGCTGAGGTTTAGAGTTGCGTTTACGGTTAGGCCTCTTAGGGTTAGGGTTAGGGTTAGGGTTAGGGTTAGGGTTAGGGTTAGGGTTAGGGTTAGGGTTAGGGTTAGGGTTAGGGTTATGTACATGCCATGCACAGATTAGGTTGAGTTCCGTTTAGGGTTAGGCCTCTTAGGGTAAGTATTAGGGTTAGGGTTAGGATTAGGGTTAGGTTTAGGGTTAGGGTTAGGGTTAGGGTTAGGGTTAGGGTTAGGGTTAGGGTTAGGGTTAGTTACATGCCATGCACAGCTGAGGTTTAGAGTTCCGTCTAGGGTTAGGACTTTTAGGGTCAGGATTAGGGTTAGATTTAGGATTAGGGTTAGGGTTAGGGTTAGGTTTAGGGTTAGGGTTATGTACATGCCATGCACAGCTGAGGTTGAGTTCCGTTTAGGGTTAGGCCTCTTAGGGTAAGTATTAGGGTTAGGATTAGGATTAGGGTTAGGTTTAGGGTTAGGGTTAGGGTTAGGGTTAGGGTTAGGGTTAGGGTTAGGGTTAGGGTTAGGTACATGCCATGCACAGCTGAGGTTTAGAGTTCCATTTTGGGTTAGGCCTCTTAGGGTCAGGGTTAGGGTTAGGGTTAGGGTAAGAGTTAGGGTTAGGGTTAGGGTTGAGTGCATGCCATGCACAGCTGAGGTTTAGAGTTCCGTTTTGGGTTAGGTCACTTAGGGTTAGGGTTAGGGTTAAGGTTAGGGTTAGGGTTAGGGTTATGTACCTGCCATGAACAGCTGAGGTTTAGAGTTGCGTCTAGGGTTAGGACTCTTAGGGTCAGGGTTAGGGTTAGGTTTAGGATTAGGGTTAGGGTTAGGGTTAGGGTTAGGGTTAGGGTTAGGGTTAGGGTTATGTACATGCCATGCACAGCTGAGGTTGAGTTCCGTTTAGGGTTAGGCCTCTTAGGGTAAGGATTAGGGTTACGGTTAGGATTAGGGTTAGGTTTAAGGTTAGGGTTAGGGTTAGGGTTAGGTACATGCCATGCACAGCTGACGTTTAGAGTTCCGTTTTGGGTTCGGCCCCTTAGGGTCAGGGTTAGGGTTAGGGTTAGGATTAGGGTTAGGGTTAGGGTTAGGTACATGCCATGCACAGCTGAGGTTTAGAGTTTTGTCAAGGGTTAGGCCTCTTAGGGTCAGGATTAGGGTTAGGTTTAGGGTTAGGGTTAGGGTTAGGGTTAGGGTTAGGTTTAGGGTTATGTACCTGCCATGCACAGCTGAGGTTATAGAGTTCCGTCAAGGGTTAGGCCTCTTAGGGTCAGGATTAGGGTTAGGTTTAGGGCTAGGGTTAGGGTTAGGGTTAGGGTTAGGGTTAGGGTTAGGGTTATGTACATGCCATGCACAGCTGAGGTTTAGAGTTCCGTCAAGGGTTAGGACCCTTAGGGTCAGGATTAGGGTTAGGGTTAGGGTTAGGGTTAGGTTTAGGGTTAGGGTTAGGGTTAGGGTTAGGGTTAGGGTTAGGGTTAGGGTTAGGGTTAAGTGCATGCCATGCACAGCTGAGGTTTAGAGTTCCGTTTTGTGTTAGGCCTCTTAGGGTCATGGTTAGGGTTAGGATTCGGGTTAGGGTTAGGGTTACGTACATACCATGCACAGCTGAGGTTTAGAGTTGCGTTTAGGGTTAGGCCTCTTAGGGTTAGGGTTAGGGTTAGGGTTAGGGTTAGGGTTAGGGTTAGGGTTAGGGTTATGTACATGCCATGCACAGCTGAGTTTTAGAGTTCCGTCAAGGGGTAGGCCCCATAGGGTCAGGATTAGTGTTAGGGTTAGGGTTAGGGTTAGGGTTAGGGTTAGGGTTAGGGTTAGGGTTAGGGTTAGGGTTAAGGGCATGCAATGCACAGCTGAGGTTTAGAGTTCCGTTTTGGGTTAGGCCTCTTAGGGTCAGGGTTAGGGTTAGGGTTAGGGCTAGGGTTAGGGTTAGGGTTAGGGTTAGGGTTAGGGTTAGGGTTAGGGTTAGGGTTAGGGTTAACTGCATGCCATGCACAGCTGAGGTTTAGATTTCCGTCAAGGGTTAGGCCTCTTAGGGTCAGGGTTAGGGTTAGGGTTAGGGCTAGGGTTAGGGTTAGGGTTAGGGTTAGGGTTAGGGTTAGGGTTAGGGTTAGGGTTAGGGTTAAGTGCATGCCATGCACAGCTGAGGTTTAGAGTTCCGTTTTGGGTTCGGCCTCTTAGGGTCAGGGTTAGGGTTAGGGTTAGGGTTAGGGTTAGGGTTAGGGTTAGGGTTACGTACATGCCATGCACAGCTGAGGTTTAGAGTTGCGTTTAGGGTTAGGCCTCTTAGGGTCAGGATTAGGGTTAGGGTTAGTGTTCGTGTTAGCGTTAGGGTTAGGGTTAGGGTTAGGGTTAGGGTTAGGGTTAGGGTTAGGGTTAGGTACATGCCATGCACAGGTGAGGTTTAGAGTTCCGTCAAGGGTTAGGCCTCTTAGGGACAGGATTAGGGTTAGGTTTAGGATTAGGTTTAGGGTTAGGGTTAGGGTTAGGGTTACGTACATGCCATGCACAGCTGAAGTTTAGAGTTGCGTTTAGGGTTAGGCCTCTTAGGGTCAGGATAAGGGATAGGGTTAGGGTTAGGGTTAGGGTTAGGGTTAGGGTTAGGGTTAGGGTTAGGGTTAGGGTTAGGGTTAGGTACATGCCATGCTCAGCTGAGGTTTAGAGTTCCGTCAAGGGTTAGGCCTCTTATGGTCAGGATTAGGGTTAGGTTTAGGATTAGGGTTAGGGTTAGGGTTAGGGTTAGGGTTACGTACATGCCATGCACAGCTGAGGTTGAGTTCCGTTTAGGGTTAGGCCTCTTAGGGTCAGGATTAGGGTTAGGGTTAGGATTATGGTTAGGTTTAGGGTTAGGGTTAGGGTTAAGGTTAGGGTTAGGGTTAGGGTTAGGGTTAGGGTTAGGTACATGCCATGCACAGCTGAGGTTTAGAGTTCCGTTTTGGGTTAGGTCTCTTAGTGTTAGGGTTAGGGTTAGGGTTAGAATTAGGGTTAAGTGCATGCCATGCACAGCTGAGGTTTAGAGTTCCGTTTTGGGTTAGGCCGCTTAGGGTCAGGATTAGGGTTAGGATTAGGATTAGGGTTAGGGTTAGGGTTAGGGTTAGGGTTAGGGTTAGGGTTACGTACATGCCATGCACAGCTGAGGTTTAGAGATACATTTAGGGTTAGGCCTTTTAGGCTTAGGGTTAAGTTTAGGGTTAGGGTTAGGGTTAGGGTTAGAATTAGGGTTAAGTGCATGCCATGCACAGCTGAGGTTTAGAGTTCCGTTTTGGGTTAGGCCTCTTAGGGTAAGGATTAGGGTTAGGGTTAGGATTAGGGTTAGGTTTAGGGTTAGGGTTAGGGTTAAGTGCATGCCATGCACAGCTGAGGTTTAGAGTTCCGTTTTGGGTTAGGTCACTTAGGGTTAGGGTTAGGGTTAAGGTTAGGGTTAGGGTTAGGGTTAGGGTTAGGGTTAGGGTTAGTGTTAACTGCATGCCATGCACAGCTGAGGTTTAGAGTTCCGTTTAGGGTTAGGTCTTTTAGAGTTAGTGTTAGGGTTAGGGTTAGGGTTAGGGTTATGTACATGACATGCACAGCTGAGGTTTAGAGTTCCGTTTTGGGTTAGGCCTCTTAGGGTCAGGGTTAGGGTTAGGGTAAGGGTTAGGGTTAGGGTTAGGGTTAGGGTTAGGGTTAGGGTTAGGCTTAGGCTTAGGGTTAGGGTTATGTACATGCCATGCACAGCTGAGGTTTAGAGTTCCGTTTTGGGTTAGGTCACTTTAGGGTGAGGGTTAGGGTCAAGGTTAGGGTTAGGGTTAGGGTTAGCGTTAGGGTTAGGGTTAAGTGCATGCCATGCACAGCTGAGGTTTAGAGTTCCGTTTTGGGTTCGGCCTCTTAGGGTCAGGGTTAGGGTTAGGGTTAGGGTTAGGGTTAGGGTTAGGGTTAGGGTTAGGGTTAGGGTTACCTACATGCCATGCACAGCTGAGGTTTAGAGATGCATTTAGGGTTAGGCCTCTTAGGGTTAGGGTTAAGGTTAGGGTTAGGGTTAGGGTTAGGGTTAGGGTTAGGGTTAGGATTAGGGTTAGGGTTAGGGTTACGTACATGCCATGCACAGCTGAGGTTTAGAGTTGCATTTAGGGTTAGGCCTCTTAGGGTCAGGATTAGGGTTAGGGTTAGGGTTAGGGTTAGGGTTAGGGTTATGTACATGCCATGCACAGCTGAGGTTTTGAGTTCCGTCAAGGGATAGACCCCATAGGGTCAGGATTACAGTTAGGGTTAGGGTTAGGGTTAGGGTTAGGGTTAGGGTTAGGGTTAGGGTTAAGTGCATGCCATGCACAGCTGAGGTTTAGAGTTCCGTTTTGGGTTAGGTCACTTAGGGTTAGGGTTAGGGTTAAGGTTAGGGTTAGGGTTAGGGTTAGGGTTAGGGTTAGGGTTAGTGTTAACTGCATGCCATGCACAGCTGAGGTTTAGAGTTCCGTTTAGGGTTAGGTCTTTTAGAGTTAGTGTTAGGGTTAGGGTTAGGGTTAGGGTTATGTACATGCCATGCACAGCTGAGGTTTAGAGTTCCGTTTTGGGTTAGGCCTCTTAGGGTCAGGGTTAGGGTTAGGGTAAGGGTTAGGGTTAGGGTTAGGGTTAGGGTTAGGGTTAGGCTTAGGCTTAGGCTTAGGGTTAGGGTTATGTGCATGCCATGCACAGCTGAGGTTTAGAGTTCCGTTTTGGGTTAGGTCACTTTAGGGTGAGGGTTAGGGTTAAGGTTAGGGTTAGGGTTAGGGTTAGCGTTAGGGTTAGGGTTAAGTGCATGCCATGCACAGCTGAGGTTTAGAGTTCCGTTTTGGGTTCGGCCTCTTAGGGTCAGGGTTAGGGTTAGGGTTAGGGTTAGGGTTAGGGTTAGGGTTAGGGTTAGGGTTACCTACATGCCATGCACAGCTGAGGTTTAGAGTTGCATTTAGGGTTAGGCCTCTTAGGGGTAGGGTTAAGGTTAGGGTTAGGGTTAGGGTTAGGGTTAGGGTTAGGGTTAGGGTTAGGGTTAGGATTAGGGTTAGGGTTAGGGTTACGTACATGCCATGCACAGCTGAGGTTTAGAGTTGCATTTAGGGTTAGGCATCTTAGGGTCAGGATTAGGGTTAGGGTTAGGGTTAGGGTTAGGGTTAGGGTTATGTACATGCCATGCACAGCTGAGGTTTTGAGTTCCGTCAAGGGATAGACCCCATAGGGTCAGGATTACAGTTAGGGTTAGGGTTAGGGTTAGGGTTAGGGTTAGGGTTAGGGTTAAGTGCATGCCATGCACAGCTGAGGTTTAGAGTTCCGTTTTGGGTTAGGTCACTTAGGGTTAGGGTTAGGGTTAAGGTTAGGGTTAGGGTTAGGGTTAGGGTTAGGGTTAGGGTTAGTGTTAACTGCATGCCATGCACAGCTGAGGTTTAGAGTTCCGTTTAGGGTTAGGTCTTTTAGAGTTAGTGTTAGGGTTAGGGTTAGGGTTAGGGTTATGTACATGCCATGCACAGCTGAGGTTTAGAGTTCCGTTTTGGGTTAGGCCTCTTAGGGTCAGGATTAGGGTTAGGGTTAGGATTATGGTTAGGTTTAGGGTTAGGGTTAGGGTTAAGGTTAGGGTTAGGGTTAGGGTTAGGGTTAGGGTTAGGTACATGCCATGCACAGCTGAGGTTTAGAGTTCCGTTTTGGGTTAGGTCTCTTAGTGTTAGGGTTAGGGTTAGGGTTAGAATTAGGGTTAAGTGCATGCCATGCACAGCTGAGGTTTAGAGTTCCGTTTTGGGTTAGGCCGCTTAGGGTCAGGATTAGGGTTAGGTTTAGGATTAGGGTTAGGGTTAGGGTTAGGGTTAGGGTTAGGGTTACGTACATGCCATGCACAGCTGAGGTTTAGAGATGCATTTAGGGTTAGGCGTTTTAGGCTTAAGGTTAAGTTTAGGGTTAGGGTTAGGGTTAGGGTTAGAATTAGGGTTAAGTGCATGCCATGCACAGCTGAGGTTTAGAGTTCCGTTTTGGGTTAGGCCTCTTAGGGTAAGGATTAGGGTTAGGGTTAGGATTAGGGTTAGGTTTAGGGTTAGGGTTAGGGTTAAGTGCATGCCATGCACAGCTGAGGTTTAGAGTTCCGTTTTGGGTTAGGTCACTTAGGGTTAGGGTTAGGGTTAAGGTTAGGGTTAGGGTTAGGGTTAGGGTTAGGGTTAGGGTTAGTGTTAACTGCATGCCATGCACAGCTGAGGTTTAGAGTTCCGTTTAGGGTTAGGTCTTTTAGAGTTAGTGTTAGGGTTAGGGTTAGGGTTAGGGTTATGTACATGCCATGCACAGCTGAGGTTTACAGTTCCGTTTTGGGTTAGGCCTCTTAGGGTCAGGGTTAGGGTTAGGGTAAGGGTTAGGGTTAGGGTTAGGGTTAGGGTTAGGGTTAGGGTTAGGCTTAGGCTTAGGCTTAGGCTTAGGCTTAGGGTTATGTGCATGCCATGCACAGCTGAGGTTTAGAGTTCCGTTTTGGGTTAGGTCACTTTAGGGTGAGGGTTAGGGTTAAGGTTAGGGTTAGGGTTAGGGTTAGCGTTAGGGTTAGGGTTAAGTGCATGCCATGCACAGCTGAGGTTTAGAGTTCCGTTTTGGGTTAGGCCTCTTAGGGTCAGGGTTAGGGTTAGGGTTAGGGTTAGGGTTAGGGTTAGGGTTAGGGTTAGGGTTACCTACATGCCATGCACAGCTGAGGTTTAGAGATGCATTTAGGGTTAGGCCTCTTAGGGTTAGGGTTAAGGTTAGGGTTAGGGTTAGGGTTAGGGTTAGGGTTAGGGTTAGGGTTAGGGTTAGGGTTAGGGTTAGGTACATGCCATGCACAGCTGAGGTTTTGAGTTCCGTCAAGGGATAGACACCATAGGGTCAGGATTAGAGTTAGGGTTAGGGTTAGGGTTAGGGTTAAGTGCATGCCATGCACAGCTGAGGTTTAGAGTTCCGTTTTGGGTTAGGCCTCTTAGGGTCAGGGTTAGTGTTAGGATTAGGGTTAGGGTTAGGGTTAGGGTTAGGGTTAGGGTTAGGGTTATGTACATGCCATGCACAGCTGAGGTTTAGAGTTACGTTTTGGGTTAGGCCCCTTAGGGTCAGGATTAGAGTTAGGGTTAGGGTTAGCGTTAGGGTTAGTGTTAGGGTTAGGGTTAGGGTTAGGGTTAGGGTTAGGGTTACGTACATGCCATGCAGAGCTGAGGTTTAGAGTTCCGTTTTCGGTTAGGTCTCTTAGGGTCAGGGTTAAGGTTAGGGTTAGGGTTAGGGTTAGCGTTAGGGTTAGGGTTAGGGTTAGGGTTAGGGTTAGGGTTAGGGTTACGGTTAGGGTTACGGTTACGGTTAGGGTTAGGGTTAAGTGCATGCCATGCACAGCTGAGGTTTAGAGTTGCGTTTAGGGTTAGGCCTCTTAGGGTTAGGGTTAGGGTTAAGGTTAGGATTAGGGTTAGGGTTAGGGTTAGGGTTAGGGTTAGGGTTAGGGTTACGTACATGCCATGCAGAGCTGAGGTTTAGAGTTGCGTTTAGGGTTCGGCCTCTTAGGGTTAGGGTTAAGGTTAGGTTTAGGTTTAGGGTTAGGGTTAGGGTTAGGGTTAGGGTTAGGGTTAGGGTTAGGGTTAGGGTTAGGGCTACGTACATGCCATGCAGAGCTGAGGTTTATAGTTGCGTTTAGGGTTAGGCATCTTAGGGTTAGGGTTAAGGTTAGGTTTAGGGTTAGGGTTAGGGTTAGGGTTAGGGTTAGGGTTACGGTTACGGTTACGGTTACGGTTACGGTTACGGTTACGGTTACGGTGAAGTGCATGCCATGCACAGCTGAGGTTTAGAGTTGCGTTTACGGTTAGGCCTCTTAGGGTTAGGGTTAGGGTTAGGGTTAGGGTTAGGGTTAGGGTTAGGGTTAGGGTTAGGGTTAGGGTTAGGGTTAGGGTTATGTACATGCCATGCACAGATTAGGTTGAGTTCCGTTTAGGGTTAGGCCTCTTAGGGTAAGTATTAGGGTTAGGGTTAGGATTAGGGTTAGGTTTAGGGTTAGGGTTAGGGTTAGGGTTAGGGTTAGGGTTAGGGTTAGGGTTAGGGTTAGTTACATGCCATGCACAGCTGAGGTTTAGAGTTCCGTCTAGGGTTAGGACTTTTAGGGTCAGGATTAGGGTTAGATTTAGGATTAGGGTTAGGGTTAGGGTTAGGTTTAGGGTTAGGGTTATGTACATGCCATGCACAGCTGAGGTTGAGTTCCGTTTAGGGTTAGGCCTCTTAGGGTAAGTATTAGGGTTAGGATTAGGATTAGGGTTAGGTTTAGGGTTAGGGTTAGGGTTAGGGTTAGGGTTAGGGTTAGGGTTAGGGTTAGGGTTAGGTACATGCCATGCACAGCTGAGGTTTAGAGTTCCATTTTGGGTTAGGCCTCTTAGGGTCAGGGTTAGGGTTAGGGTTAGGGTAAGAGTTAGGGTTAGGGTTAGGGTTGAGTGCATGCCATGCACAGCTGAGGTTTAGAGTTCCGTTTTGGGTTAGGTCACTTAGGGTTAGGGTTAGGGTTAAGGTTAGGGTTAGGGTTAGGGTTATGTACCTGCCATGAACAGCTGAGGTTTAGAGTTGCGTCTAGGGTTAGGACTCTTAGGGTCAGGGTTAGGGTTAGGTTTAGGATTAGGGTTAGGGTTAGGGTTAGGGTTAGGGTTAGGGTTAGGGTTAGGGTTATGTACATGCCATGCACAGCTGAGGTTGAGTTCCGTTTAGGGTTAGGCCTCTTAGGGTAAGGATTAGGGTTACGGTTAGGATTAGGGTTAGGTTTAAGGTTAGGGTTAGGGTTAGGGTTAGGTACATGCCATGCACAGCTGACGTTTAGAGTTCCGTTTTGGGTTCGGCCCCTTAGGGTCAGGGTTAGGGTTAGGGTTAGGATTAGGGTTAGGGTTAGGGTTAGGTACATGCCATGCACAGCTGAGGTTTAGAGTTTTGTCAAGGGTTAGGCCTCTTAGGGTCAGGATTAGGGTTAGGTTTAGGGTTAGGGTTAGGGTTAGGGTTAGGGTTAGGTTTAGGGTTATGTACCTGCCATGCACAGCTGAGGTTATAGAGTTCCGTCAAGGGTTAGGCCTCTTAGGGTCAGGATTAGGGTTAGGTTTAGGGCTAGGGTTAGGGTTAGGGTTAGGGTTAGGGTTAGGGTTATGTACATGCCATGCACAGCTGAGGTTTAGAGTTCCGTCAAGGGTTAGGACCCTTAGGGTCAGGATTAGGGTTAGGGTTAGGGTTAGGGTTAGGTTTAGGGTTAGGGTTAGGGTTAGGGTTAGGGTTAGGGTTAGGGTTAGGGTTAGGGTTAGGGTTAGGGTTAAGTGCATGCCATGCACAGCTGAGGTTTAGAGTTCCGTTTTGTGTTAGGCCTCTTAGGGTCATGGTTAGGGTTAGGATTCGGGTTAGGGTTAGGGTTACGTACATACCATGCACAGCTGAGGTTTAGAGTTGCGTTTAGGGTTAGGCCTCTTAGGGTTAGGGTTAGGGTTAGGGTTAGGGTTAGGGTTAGGGTTAGGGTTAGGGTTATGTACATGCCATGCACAGCTGAGTTTTAGAGTTCCGTCAAGGGGTAGGCCCCATAGGGTCAGGATTAGTGTTAGGGTTAGGGTTAGGGTTAGGGTTAGGGTTAGGGTTAGGGTTAGGGTTAGGGTTAGGGTTAAGGGCATGCAATGCACAGCTGAGGTTTAGAGTTCCGTTTTGGGTTAGGCCTCTTAGGGTCAGGGTTAGGGTTAGGGTTAGGGCTAGGGTTAGGGTTAGGGTTAGGGTTAGGGTTAGGGTTAGGGTTAGGGTTAGGGTTAACTGCATGCCATGCACAGCTGAGGTTTAGATTTCCGTCAAGGGTTAGGCCTCTTAGGGTCAGGGTTAGGGTTAGGGTTAGGGCTAGGGTTAGGGTTAGGGTTAGGGTTAGGGTTAGGGTTAGGGTTAGGGTTAGGGTTAGGGTTAAGTGCATGCCATGCACAGCTGAGGTTTAGAGTTCCGTTTTGGGTTCGGCCTCTTAGGGTCAGGGTTAGGGTTAGGGTTAGGGTTAGGGTTAGGGTTAGGGTTAGGGTTACGTACATGCCATGCACAGCTGAGGTTTAGAGTTGCGTTTAGGGTTAGGCCTCTTAGGGTCAGGATTAGGGTTAGGGTTAGTGTTCGTGTTAGCGTTAGGGTTAGGGTTAGGGTTAGGGTTAGGGTTAGGGTTAGGGTTAGGGTTAGGTACATGCCATGCACAGGTGAGGTTTAGAGTTCCGTCAAGGGTTAGGCCTCTTAGGGACAGGATTAGGGTTAGGTTTAGGATTAGGTTTAGGGTTAGGGTTAGGGTTAGGGTTACGTACATGCCATGCACAGCTGAAGTTTAGAGTTGCGTTTAGGGTTAGGCCTCTTAGGGTCAGGATAAGGGATAGGGTTAGGGTTAGGGTTAGGGTTAGGGTTAGGGTTAGGGTTAGGGTTAGGGTTAGGGTTAGGGTTAGGTACATGCCATGCTCAGCTGAGGTTTAGAGTTCCGTCAAGGGTTAGGCCTCTTATGGTCAGGATTAGGGTTAGGTTTAGGATTAGGGTTAGGGTTAGGGTTAGGGTTAGGGTTACGTACATGCCATGCACAGCTGAGGTTGAGTTCCGTTTAGGGTTAGGCCTCTTAGGGTCAGGATTAGGGTTAGGGTTAGGATTATGGTTAGGTTTAGGGTTAGGGTTAGGGTTAAGGTTAGGGTTAGGGTTAGGGTTAGGGTTAGGGTTAGGTACATGCCATGCACAGCTGAGGTTTAGAGTTCCGTTTTGGGTTAGGTCTCTTAGTGTTAGGGTTAGGGTTAGGGTTAGAATTAGGGTTAAGTGCATGCCATGCACAGCTGAGGTTTAGAGTTCCGTTTTGGGTTAGGCCGCTTAGGGTCAGGATTAGGGTTAGGATTAGGATTAGGGTTAGGGTTAGGGTTAGGGTTAGGGTTAGGGTTACGTACATGCCATGCACAGCTGAGGTTTAGAGATACATTTAGGGTTAGGCCTTTTAGGCTTAGGGTTAAGTTTAGGGTTAGGGTTAGGGTTAGGGTTAGAATTAGGGTTAAGTGCATGCCATGCACAGCTGAGGTTTAGAGTTCCGTTTTGGGTTAGGCCTCTTAGGGTAAGGATTAGGGTTAGGGTTAGGATTAGGGTTAGGTTTAGGGTTAGGGTTAGGGTTAAGTGCATGCCATGCACAGCTGAGGTTTAGAGTTCCGTTTTGGGTTAGGTCACTTAGGGTTAGGGTTAGGGTTAAGGTTAGGGTTAGGGTTAGGGTTAGGGTTAGGGTTAGGGTTAGTGTTAACTGCATGCCATGCACAGCTGAGGTTTAGAGTTCCGTTTAGGGTTAGGTCTTTTAGAGTTAGTGTTAGGGTTAGGGTTAGGGTTAGGGTTATGTACATGACATGCACAGCTGAGGTTTAGAGTTCCGTTTTGGGTTAGGCCTCTTAGGGTCAGGGTTAGGGTTAGGGTAAGGGTTAGGGTTAGGGTTAGGGTTAGGGTTAGGGTTAGGGTTAGGGTTAGGCTTAGGCTTAGGGTTAGGGTTATGTGCATGCCATGCACAGCTGAGGTTTAGAGTTCCGTTTTGGGTTAGGTCACTTTAGGGTGAGGGTTAGGGTCAAGGTTAGGGTTAGGGTTAGGGTTAGCGTTAGGGTTAGGGTTAAGTGCATGCCATGCACAGCTGAGGTTTAGAGTTCCGTTTTGGGTTCGGCCTCTTAGGGTCAGGGTTAGGGTTAGGGTTAGGGTTAGGGTTAGGGTTAGGGTTAGGGTTAGGGTTAGGGTTACCTACATGCCATGCACAGCTGAGGTTTAGAGATGCATTTAGGGTTAGGCCTCTTAGGGTTAGGGTTAAGGTTAGGGTTAGGGTTAGGGTTAGGGTTAGGGTTAGGGTTAGGATTAGGGTTAGGGTTAGGGTTACGTACATGCCATGCACAGCTGAGGTTTAGAGTTGCATTTAGGGTTAGGCCTCTTAGGGTCAGGATTAGGGTTAGGGTTAGGGTTAGGGTTAGGGTTAGGGTTATGTACATGCCATGCACAGCTGAGGTTTTGAGTTCCGTCAAGGGATAGACCCCATAGGGTCAGGATTACAGTTAGGGTTAGGGTTAGGGTTAGGGTTAGGGTTAGGGTTAGGGTTAGGGTTAAGTGCATGCCATGCACAGCTGAGGTTTAGAGTTCCGTTTTGGGTTAGGTCACTTAGGGTTAGGGTTAGGGTTAAGGTTAGGGTTAGGGTTAGGGTTAGGGTTAGGGTTAGGGTTAGTGTTAACTGCATGCCATGCACAGCTGAGGTTTAGAGTTCCGTTTAGGGTTAGGTCTTTTAGAGTTAGTGTTAGGGTTAGGGTTAGGGTTAGGGTTATGTACATGCCATGCACAGCTGAGGTTTAGAGTTCCGTTTTGGGTTAGGCCTCTTAGGGTCAGGGTTAGGGTTAGGGTAAGGGTTAGGGTTAGGGTTAGGGTTAGGGTTAGGGTTAGGCTTAGGCTTAGGCTTAGGGTTAGGGTTATGTGCATGCCATGCACAGCTGAGGTTTAGAGTTCCGTTTTGGGTTAGGTCACTTTAGGGTGAGGGTTAGGGTTAAGGTTAGGGTTAGGGTTAGGGTTAGCGTTAGGGTTAGGGTTAAGTGCATGCCATGCACAGCTGAGGTTTAGAGTTCCGTTTTGGGTTCGGCCTCTTAGGGTCAGGGTTAGGGTTAGGGTTAGGGTTAGGGTTAGGGTTAGGGTTAGGGTTAGGGTTACCTACATGCCATGCACAGCTGAGGTTTAGAGTTGCATTTAGGGTTAGGCCTCTTAGGGGTAGGGTTAAGGTTAGGGTTAGGGTTAGGGTTAGGGTTAGGGTTAGGGTTAGGGTTAGGGTTAGGATTAGGGTTAGGGTTAGGGTTACGTACATGCCATGCACAGCTGAGGTTTAGAGTTGCATTTAGGGTTAGGCATCTTAGGGTCAGGATTAGGGTTAGGGTTAGGGTTAGGGTTAGGGTTAGGGTTATGTACATGCCATGCACAGCTGAGGTTTTGAGTTCCGTCAAGGGATAGACCCCATAGGGTCAGGATTACAGTTAGGGTTAGGGTTAGGGTTAGGGTTAGGGTTAGGGTTAGGGTTAAGTGCATGCCATGCACAGCTGAGGTTT
Source organism: Falco peregrinus (assembly GCF_023634155.1). Classification (NCBI taxonomy): domain Eukaryota; kingdom Metazoa; phylum Chordata; class Aves; order Falconiformes; family Falconidae; genus Falco; species Falco peregrinus. Next base: position 2,405,003 of record NW_026599602.1, on the reverse strand, counting down.
AGAGTTCCGTTTTGGGTTAGGTCACTTAGGGTTAGGGTTAGGGTTAAGGTTAGGGTTAGGGTTAGGGTTAGGGTTAGGGTTAGGGTTAGTGTTAACTGCATGCCATGCACAGCTGAGGTTTAGAGTTCCGTTTAGGGTTAGGTCTTTTAGAGTTAGTGTTAGGGTTAGGGTTAGGGTTAGGGTTATGTACATGCCATGCACAGCTGAGGTTTAGAGTTCCGTTTTGGGTTAGGCCTCTTAGGGTCAGGATTAGGGTTAGGGTTAGGATTATGGTTAGGTTTAGGGTTAGGGTTAGGGTTAAGGTTAGGGTTAGGGTTAGGGTTAGGGTTAGGGTTAGGTACATGCCATGCACAGCTGAGGTTTAGAGTTCCGTTTTGGGTTAGGTCTCTTAGTGTTAGGGTTAGGGTTAGGGTTAGAATTAGGGTTAAGTGCATGCCATGCACAGCTGAGGTTTAGAGTTCCGTTTTGGGTTAGGCCGCTTAGGGTCAGGATTAGGGTTAGGTTTAGGATTAGGGTTAGGGTTAGGGTTAGGGTTAGGGTTAGGGTTACGTACATGCCATGCACAGCTGAGGTTTAGAGATGCATTTAGGGTTAGGCGTTTTAGGCTTAGGGTTAAGTTTAGGGTTAGGGTTAGGGTTAGGGTTAGAATTAGGGTTAAGTGCATGCCATGCACAGCTGAGGTTTAGAGTTCCGTTTTGGGTTAGGCCTCTTAGGGTAAGGATTAGGGTTAGGGTTAGGATTAGGGTTAGGTTTAGGGTTAGGGTTAGGGTTAAGTGCATGCCATGCACAGCTGAGGTTTAGAGTTCCGTTTTGGGTTAGGTCACTTAGGGTTAGGGTTAGGGTTAAGGTTAGGGTTAGGGTTAGGGTTAGGGTTAGGGTTAGGGTTAGTGTTAACTGCATGCCATGCACAGCTGAGGTTTAGAGTTCCGTTTTCGGTTAGGCCTCTTAGGGTTAGGGTTAGGGTTAGGGTTAGGGTTAGGGTTATGTACATGCCATGCACAGCTGAGGTTTACAGTTCCGTTTTGGGTTAGGCCTCTTAGGGTCAGGGTTAGGGTTAGGGTAAGGGTTAGGGTTAGGGTTAGGGTTAGGGTTAGGGTTAGGGTTAGGCTTAGGCTTAGGCTTAGGGTTAGGGTTATGTGCATGCCATGCACAGCTGAGGTTTAGAGTTCCGTTTTGGGTTAGGTCACTTTAGGGTGAGGGTTAGGGTTAAGGTTAGGGTTAGGGTTAGGGTTAGCGTTAGGGTTAGGGTTAAGTGCATGCCATGCACAGCTGAGGTTTAGAGTTCCGTTTTGGGTTCGGCCTCTTAGGGTCAGGGTTAGGGTTAGGGTTAGGGTTAGGGTTAGGGTTAGGGTTAGGGTTAGGGTTACCTACATGCCATGCACAGCTGAGGTTTAGAGTTGCATTTAGGGTTAGGCCTCTTAGGGGTAGGGTTAAGGTTAGGGTTAGGGTTAGGGTTAGGGTTAGGGTTAGGGTTAGGGTTAGGATTAGGGTTAGGGTTAGGGTTACGTACATGCCATGCACAGCTGAGGTTTAGAGTTGCATTTAGGGTTAGGCATCTTAGGGTCAGGATTAGGGTTAGGGTTAGGGTTAGGGTTAGGGTTAGGGTTATGTACATGCCATGCACAGCTGAGGTTTTGAGTTCCGTCAAGGGATAGACCCCATAGGGTCAGGATTACAGTTAGGGTTAGGGTTAGGGTTAGGGTTAGGGTTAGGGTTAGGGTTAGGGTTAAGTGCATGCCATGCACAGCTGAGGTTTAGAGTTCCGTTTTGGGTTAGGTCACTTAGGGTTAGGGTTAGGGTTAAGGTTAGGGTTAGGGTTAGGGTTAGGGTTAGGGTTAGGGTTAGTGTTAACTGCATGCCATGCACAGCTGAGGTTTAGAGTTCCGTTTAGGGTTAGGTCTTTTAGAGTTAGTGTTAGGGTTAGGGTTAGGGTTAGGGTTATGTACATGCCATGCACAGCTGAGGTTTAGAGTTCCGTTTTGGGTTAGGCCTCTTAGGGTCAGGGTTAGGGTTAGGGTTAGGGTTAGGGTTAGGGTTAGGGTTAGGGTTACCTACATGCCATGCACAGCTGAGGTTTAGAGATGCATTTAGGGTTAGGCCTCTTAGGGTTAGGGTTAAGGTTAGGGTTAGGGTTAGGATTAGGGTTAGGGTTAGGGTTAGGGTTAGGGTTAGGGTTACGTACATGCCATGCACAGCTGAGGTTTAGAGTTGCATTTAGGGTTAGGACTCTTAGGGTCAGGATTAGGGTTAGGGTTAGGGTTAGGGTTAGGGTTAGGGTTAGGGTTAGGGTTAGGTACATGCCATGCACAGCTGAGGTTTTGAGTTCCGTCAAGGGATAGACCCCATAGGGTCAGGATTAGGGTTAGGGTTAGGGTTAGGGTTAGGGTTAGGGTTAAGTGCATGCCATGCACAGCTGAGGTTTAGAGTTCCGTTTTCGGTTAGGCCTCTTAGGGTTAGGGTTAGTGTTAGGATTAGGGTTAGGGTTAGGGTTAGGGTTAGGGTT
>NW_026599602.1:2395000-2400000 GCF_023634155.1 Falco peregrinus | reverse complement strand
GGTTAGGCCTCTTAGGGTTAGGGTTAAGGTTAGGGTTAGGGTTAGGGTTAGGGTTAGGGTTAGCGTTAGGGTTAGGGTTACGGTTAGGGTTAGGGTTAGGGTTACGGTTACGGTTACGGTTACGGTTACGGTTACGGTTAAGTGCATGCCATGCACAGCTGAGGTTTAGAGTTCCGTCAAGGGTTAGGCCTCTTAGGGTCAGGATTAGGGTTAGGTTTAGGGTTAGGGTTAGGGTTAGGGTTAGGGTTAGGTTTAGGGTTATGTACCTGCCATGCACAGCTGAGGTTATAGAGTTCCGTCAAGGGTTAGGCCTCTTAGGGTCAGGGTTAGGGTTAGGTTTAGGGCTAGGGTTAGGGTTAGGGTTAGGGTTAGGGTTAGGGTTAGGGTTAGGTACATGCCATGCACAGCTGACGTTTAGAGTTCCGTTTTGGGTTCGGCCTCTTAGGGTCAGGGTTAGGGTTAGGGTTAGGGTTAGGGTTAGGGTTAGGGTTAGGGGTAGGGTTAGGGCTAGGGTTAAGTGCATGCCATGCACAGCTGAGGTTTAGAGTTCCGTTTTGTGTTAGGCCTCTTAGGGTCAGGGTTAGGGTTAGGATTCGGGTTAGGGTTAGGGTTACGTACATGCCATGCACTGCTGAGGTTTAGAGTTGCGTTTAGGGTTAGGCCTCTTAGGGTTAGGGTTAGGGTTAGGTTTAGGGTTAGGGTTAGGGTTAGGGTTAGGGTTATGTACATGCCATGCACAGCTGAGGTTTAGAGTTCCGTCAAGGGGTAGGCCCCATAGGGTCAGGATTAGAGTTAGGGTTAGGGTTAGGGTTAGGGTTAGGGTTAGGGTTAGGGTTAGGGTTAGGGTTAGGGTTAAGGGCATGCAATGCACAGCTGAGGTTTAGAGTTCCGTTTTGGGTTAGGCCTCTTAGGGTCAGGGTTAGGGTTAGGGTTAGGGCTAGGGTTAGGGTTAGGGTTAAGTGCATGCCATGCACAGCTGAGGTTTAGAGTTCCGTTTTCGGTTAGGCCTCTTAGGGTTAGGGTTAGTGTTAGGATTAGGGTTAGGGTTAGGGTTAGGGTTAGGGTTAGGGTTAGGGTTATGTACATGCCATGCACAGCTGAGGTTTAGAGTTCCGTTTTGGGTTAGGCCCCTTAGGGTCAGGATTAGAGTTAGGGTTATGGTTAGAGTTAGGGTTAGGGTTAGGGTTAGGGTTAGGGTTAGGGTTAGGGTTAGGGTTAGGTACATGCCATGCACAGCTGAGGTTTAGAGTTGCATTTAGGGTTAGGCCTCTTAGGGTCAGGGTTAGGGTTAGGGTTAGGGTTAGGGTTATGGTTAGGGTTAGGGTTAGGGTTAGGATTAGGGTTAGGGTTAGGGTTACGTACATGCCATGCACAGCTGAGGTTTAGAGTTGCGTTTAGGGTTAGGCCTCTTAGGGTTAGGGTTAAGGTTAGGTTTAGGGTTAGGGTTAGGGTTAGGGTTAGGGTTAGGGTTAGGGTTAGGGTTAGGGTTACGGTTACGGTTACGGTTACGGTTACGGTTACGGTTACGGTTACGGTTACGCTTAAGTGCATGCCATGCACAGCTGAGGTTTAGAGTTGCGTTTTGGGTTAGGACCCTTAGGGTCAGGATTAGGGTTAGGGTTAGGGTTAGGGTTAGGTTTAGGGTTAGGGTTAGGGTTAGGGTTAGGGCTAGGGTTAAGTGCATGCCATGCACAGCTGAGGTTTAGAGTTCCGTCTAGGGTTAGGACTTTTAGGGTCAGGATTAGGGTTAGGTTTAGGATTAGGGTTAGGGTTAGGGTTAGGGTTAGGGTTAGGGTTATGTACATGCCATGCACAGATTAGGATGAGTTCCGTTTAGGGTTAGGCCTCTTAGGGTAAGTATTAGGGTAAGGGTTAGGATTAGGGTTAGGTTTAGGGTTAGGGTTAGGGTTAGGGTTAGGGTTAGGGTTAGGGTTAGGGTTAGGGTTAGTTACATGCCATGCACAGCTGAGGTTTAGAGTTCCGTCTAGGGTTAGGACTTTTAGGGTCAGGATTAGGGTTAGGTTTAGGATTAGGGTTAGGGTTAGGGTTAGGGTTAGGGTTAGGGTTAGGGTTATGTACATGCCATGCACAGCTGAGGTTGAGTTCCGTTTAGGGTTAGGCCTCTTAGGGTAAGTATTAGGGTTAGGATTAGGATTAGGGTTAGGGTTAGGGTTAGGGTTAGGGTTAGGGTTAGGTTAGGTACATGCCATGCACAGCTGAGGTTTAGAGTTCCGTTTAGGGTTAGGTCTCTTAGAGTTAGGGTTAGGGTTAGGGTTAGGGTTAGGGTTAGGGTTAGGTACATGCCATGCACAGCTGAGGTTTAGAGTTCCGTTTTGGGTTAGGCCTCTTAGGGTCAGGGTTAGGGTTAGGGTTAGGGTAAGAGTTAGGGTTAGGGTTAGGGTTAAGTGCATGCCATGCACAGCTGAGGTTTAGAGTTCCGTCAAGGGTTAGGCCTCTTAGGGTCAGGGTTAGGGTTAGGGTTAGGGTTAGGGTTACGGTTAGGGTTAGGGTTAGGGTTATGTACCTGCCCTGCACAGCTGAGGTTTAGAGTTCCGTTTAGGGTTAGGTCTCTTAGGTTTAGGGTTAAGTTTAGGGTTAGGGTTAGGGTTAGGGTTAGGGTTAGGGTTAGGGTTAGGGTTAGGGTTAGGGTTAGGTACATGCCATGCACAGCTGAGGTTTAGAGTTCCGTTTTGGGTTAGGCCTCTTAGGGTCAGGGTTAGGGTTAGGGTTAGGGTAAGAGTTAGGGTTAGGGTTAGGGTTAAGTGCATGCCATGCACAGCTGAGGTTTAGAGTTCCGTTTTGGGTTAGGTCACTTAGGGTTAGGGTTAGGGTTAAGGTTAGGGTTAGGGTTAGGGTTAGGGTTAGGGTTAGTGTTAACTGCATGCCATGCACAGCTAAGGTTTAGAGTTCCGTTTTGCGTTAGGCCTCTTAGGGTCAGGGTTAGGGTTAGGGTTAGCGTTAGGGTTAAGGTTAGGGTTAGGGTTAGGGTTAGGGTTACCTACATGCCATGCACAGCTGAGGTTTAGAGTTGCGTTTAGGGTTAGGCCTCTTAGGGTTAGGGTTAAGGTTAGGGTTAGGGTTAGGGTTAGGGTTAGGGTTAGCGTTAGGGTTAGGGTTACGGTTAGGGTTAGGGTTAGGGTTACGGTTACGCTTACGGTTACGGTTACGGTTACGGTTAAGTGCATGCCATGCACAGCTGAGGTTTAGAGTTCCGTCAAGGGTTAGGCCTCTTAGGGTCAGGATTAGGGTTAGGTTTAGGGTTAGGGTTAGGGTTAGGGTTAGGGTTAGGGTTAGGGTTAGGGTTAGGTACATGCCATGCACAGCTGACGTTTAGAGTTCCGTTTTGGGTTCGGCCTCTTAGGGTCAGGGTTAGGGTTAGGGTTAGGGTTAGGGTTAGGGTTAGGGTTAGGTTTAGGGTTAGGGTTACCTACATGCCATGCACAGCTGAGGTTTAGAGATGCATTTAGGGTTAGGCCTCTTAGGGTTAGGGTTAAGGTTAGGGTTAGGGTTAGGGTTAGGGTTAGGGTTAGGGTTAGGATTAGGGTTAGGGTTAGGGTTACGTACATGCCATGCACAGCTGAGGTTTAGAGTTGCATTTAGGGTTAGGCCTCTTAGGGTCAGGATTAGGGTTAGGGTTAGGGTTAGGGTTAGGGTTAGGGTTATGTACATGCCATGCACAGCTGAGGTTTTGAGTTCCGTCAAGGGATAGACCCCATAGGGTCAGGATTACAGTTAGGGTTAGGGTTAGGGTTAGGGTTAGGGTTAGGGTTAGGGTTAAGTGCATGCCATGCACAGCTGAGGTTTAGAGTTCCGTTTTGGGTTAGGTCACTTAGGGTTAGGGTTAGGGTTAAGGTTAGGGTTAGGGTTAGGGTTAGGGTTAGGGTTAGGGTTAGTGTTAACTGCATGCCATGCACAGCTGAGGTTTAGAGTTCCGTTTAGGGTTAGGTCTTTTAGAGTTAGTGTTAGGGTTAGGGTTAGGGTTAGGGTTATGTACATGCCATGCACAGCTGAGGTTTAGAGTTCCGTTTTGGGTTAGGCCTCTTAGGGTCAGGGTTAGGGTTAGGGTTAGGGTTAGGGTTAGGGTTAGGGTTAGGGTTAGGGTTACCTACATGCCATGCACAGCTGAGGTTTAGAGATGCATTTAGGGTTAGGCCTCTTAGGGTTAGGGTTAAGGTTAGGGTTAGGGTTAGGATTAGGGTTAGGGTTAGGGTTAGGGTTAGGGTTAGGGTTAGGGTTACGTACATGCCATGCACAGCTGAGGTTTAGAGTTGCATTTAGGGTTAGGCCTCTTAGGGTCAGGATTAGGGTTAGGGTTAGGGTTAGGGTTAGGGTTAGGGTTAGGGTTATGTACATGCCATGCACAGCTGAGGTTTTGAGTTCCGTCAAGGGATAGACCCCATAGGGTCAGGATTACAGTTAGGGTTAGGGTTAGGGTTAGGGTTAGGGTTAGGGTTAGGGTTAAGTGCATGCCATGCACAGCTGAGGTTTAGAGTTCCGTTTTGGGTTAGGTCACTTAGGGTTAGGGTTAGGGTTAAGGTTAGGGTTAGGGTTAGGGTTAGGGTTAGGGTTAGGGTTAGTGTTAACTGCATGCCATGCACAGCTGAGGTTTAGAGTTCCGTTTAGGGTTAGGTCTTTTAGAGTTAGTGTTAGGGTTAGGGTTAGGGTTAGGGTTATGTACATGCCATGCACAGCTGAGGTTTAGAGTTCCGTTTTGGGTTAGGCCTCTTAGGGTCAGGGTTAGGGTTAGGGTTAGGGTTAGGGTTAGGGTTAGGGTTAGGGTTAGGGTTACCTACATGCCATGCACAGCTGAGGTTTAGAGATGCATTTAGGGTTAGGCCTCTTAGGGTTAGGGTTAAGGTTAGGGTTAGGGTTAGGATTAGGGTTAGGGTTAGGGTTAGGGTTAGGGTTAGGGTTAGGGTTACGTACATGCCATGCACAGCTGAGGTTTAGAGTTGCATTTAGGGTTAGGCCTCTTAGGGTCAGGATTAGGGTTAGGGTTA
>NW_026599602.1:2377500-2380000 GCF_023634155.1 Falco peregrinus | reverse complement strand
GTTGAGTTCCGTTTAGGGTTAGGCCTCTTAGGGTAAGTATTAGGGTTAGGATTAGGATTAGGGTTAGGGTTAGGGTTAGGGTTAGGGTTAGGGTTAGGGTTAGGGTTAGGGTTAGGGTTAGGTACATGCCATGCACAGCTGAGGTTTAGAGTTCCGTTTAGGGTTAGGTCTCTTAGAGTTAGGGTTAGGGTTAGGGTTAGGGTTAGGGTTAGGTACATGCCATGCACAGCTGAGGTTTAGAGTTCCGTTTTGGGTTAGGCCTCTTGGGGTCAGGGTGAGGGTTAGGGTTAGGGTAAGAGTTAGGGTTAGGGTTAGGGTTAAGTGCATGCCATGCACAGCAGAGGTTTAGAGTTCCGTTTTGGGTTAGGTCACTTAGGGTTAGGGTTAGGGTTAAGGTTAGGGTTAGGGTTAGGGTTAGGGTTAGGGTTAGTGTTAACTGCATGCCATGCACAGCTAAGGTTTAGAGTTCCGTTTTGGGTTAGGCCTCTTAGTGTCAGGGTTAGGGTTAGGGTTACCTACATGCCATGCACAGCTGAGGTTTAGAGTTCCGTTTTGGGTTAGGCCTCTTAGGGTTAGGGTTAACGTTAGGGTTAGGGTTAGGGTTAGGGTTAGGGTTAGCGTTAGGGTTAGGGTTACGGTTAGGGTTAGGGTTAGGGTTAGGGTTACGGTTACGGTTACGGTTACGGTTACGGTTACGGTTACGGTTAAGTGCATGCCATGCACAGCTGAGGTTTAGAGTTCCGTCAAGGGTTAGGCCTCTTAGGGTCAGGATTAGAGTTAGGTTTAGGGTTAGGGTTAGGGTTAGGTTTAGGGTTATGTACCTGCCATGCACAGCTGAGGTTTAGAGTTCCCTCTAGGGTTAGGAATCTTAGGGTCAGGATTAGGGTTAGGTTTAGGATTAGGGTTAGGGTTAGGGTTAGGGTTAGGGTTAGGGTTAGGTACATGCCATGCACAGCTGACGTTTAGAGTTCCGTTTTGGGTTCGGCCTCTTAGGGTCAGGGTTAGGGTTAGGGTTAGGGTTAGGGTTAGGGTTATGTACATGCCATGCACAGCTGAGGTTTAGAGTTCCGTCAAGGGTTAGGAACCTTAGGGTCAGGATTAGGGTTAGGGTTAGGGTTAGGGTTAGGTTTAGGGTTAGGGTTAGGGTTAGGGTTAGGGTTAGGGTTAGGGTCAAGTGCATGCCATGCACAGCTGATGTTTAGAGTTGCGTTTAGGGTTAGGCCTCTTAGGGTCAGGGTTAGGGTTAGGGTTAGGGTTAGGGTTAGGGTTAGCGTTAGGGTTAGGGTTAGGGTTAGGGTTACGGTTAGGGTTACGGTTACGGTTAGGGTTAGGGTTAAGTGCATGCCATGCACAGCTGAGGTTTAGAGTTAGGGTTAGGGTTAGGCCTCTTAGGGTTAGGGTTAGGGTTAGGGTTAGGGTTATGTACATGCCTTGCACAGATTAGGATGAGTTCCGTTTAGGGTTAGGCCTCTTAGGGTAAGTATTAGGGTTAGGGTTAGGATTAGGGTTAGGGTTAGGGTTAGGGTTAGGGTTAGGGTTAGGGTTAGGGTTAGGGTTAGGTACATGCCATGCACAGCTGACGTATAGAGTTCCGTTTTGGGTTCGGCCCCTTAGGGTCAGTGTTAGGGTTAGGGTTAGGATTAGGGTTAGGGTTAGGGTTAGGTACATGCCATGCACAGCTGAGGTTTAGAGTTTTGTCAAGGGTTAGGCCTCTTAGGGTCAGGATTAGGGTTAGGTTTAGGGTTAGGGTTAGGGTTAGGGTTAGGGTTAGGGTTAGGTTTAGGGTTATGTACCTGCCATGCACAGCTGAGTTTTAGAGTTGCGTCTAGGGTTAGGACTCTTAGGGTCAGGGTCAGGGTTAGGTTTAGGATTAGGGTTAGGGTTAGGGTTAGGGTTAGGGTTAGGGTTAGGGTTAGGTACATGCCTTGCACAGCTGAGGTTTAGAGTTGCGTTTAGGGTTAGGCCTCTTAGGGTCAGGGTTAGGGTTAGGGTTAGGGTTAGGGTTAGGGTTAGGGTTACGTACATGCCATGCACAGCTGAGGTTTAGAGTTGCATTTAGGGTTAGGCCTCTTAGGGTTAGGGTTAGGGTTAGGGTTATGTACATGCCATGCACAGCTGAGGTTTAGAGTTCCGTTAAGGGTTAGGACCCTTAGGGTCAGGATTAGGCTTAGGGTTAGGGTTAGGGTTAGGGTTAGGGTTAGGGTTACGTACATGCCATGCACATCTGAGGTTTAGAGTTGCGTTTAGGGTTAGGCCTCTTAGGGTTAGGGTTAAGGTTAGGGTTAGGGATAGGGTTAGGGTTAGGGTTAGGGTTAGGGTTAGGGTTAGGGTTAGGGTTAAGTGCATGCCATGCACAGCTGAGGTTTAGAGTTCCGTTTTGTGTTAGGCCTCTTAGGGTCAGGGTTAGGGTTAGGGTTAGGGTTAGGGTTAGGGTTACGTACATGCCATGCAGAGCTGAGGTTTAGAGTTGCGTTTAGGGTTAGGCCTCTTCGGGTTAGGG
>NW_026599602.1:2372500-2375000 GCF_023634155.1 Falco peregrinus | reverse complement strand
TTAGGTTTAGGGTTAGGGTTAGGGTTAGGGTTAGGGTTAGGGTTAGGGTTAGGGTTAGGTTTAGGGTTATGTACCTGCCATGCACAGCTGAGGTTTAGAGTTGCGTCTAGGGTTAGGACTCTTAGGGTCAGGGTCAGGGTTAGGTTTAGGATTAGGGTTAGGGTTAGGGTTAGGGTTAGGGTTAGGGTTAGGGTTAGGTACATGCCATGCACAGCTGAGGTTTAGAGTTGCGTTTAGGGTTAGGCCTCTTAGGGTCAGGGTTAGGGTTAGGGTTAGGGTTAGGGTTAGGGTTAGGGTTACGTACATGCCATGCACAGCTGAGGTTTAGAGTTGCATTTAGGGTTAGGCCTCTTAGGGTTAGGGTTAGGGTTAGGGTTATGTACATGCCATGCACAGCTGAGGTTTAGAGTTCCGTTAAGGGTTAGGACCCTTAGGGTCAGGATTAGGGTTAGGGTTAGGGTTAGGGTTAGGGTTAGGGTTAGGGTTACGTACATGCCATGCACATCTGAGGTTTAGAGTTGCGTTTAGGGTTAGGCCTCTTAGGGTTAGGGTTAAGGTTAGGGTTAGGGATAGGGTTAGGGTTAGGGTTAGGGTTAGGGTTAGGGTTAGGGTTAGGGTTAAGTGCATGCCATGCACAGCTGAGGTTTAGAGTTCCGTTTTGTGTTAGGCCTCTTAGGGTCAGGGTTAGGGTTAGGGTTAGGGTTAGGGTTAGGGTTACGTACATGCCATGCAGAGCTGAGGTTTAGAGTTGCGTTTAGGGTTAGGCCTCTTCGGGTTAGGGTTAGGGTTAGGGTTAGGGTTAGGGTTAGGGTTAGGGTTAGGGTTAGGGTTAGGGTTACGGTTAGGGTTACGGTTACGGTTAGGGTTAGGGTTAAGTGCATGCCATGCACAGCTGAGGTTTAGAGTTGCGTTTAAGGTTAGGCCTCTTAGGGTTAGGGTTAGGGTTAAGGTTAGGATTAGGGTTAGGATTAGGGTTACAGTTAGGGTTAGGGTTAGGGTTAACTGCATGCCATGCACAGCTGAGGTTTAGAGTTCCGTTTTGGGTTAGGCCTCTTAGGGTCAGGGTTAGGGTTAGGGTTAGGGTTAGGGTTAGGGTTAGGGTTAGGGTTAGGGTTATGTACCTGCCATGAACAGCTGAGGTTTAGAGTTGCGTCTAGGGTTAGGACTCTTAGGGTCAGGGTTAGGGTTAGGTTTAGGATTAGGGTTAGGGTTAGGGTTAGGGTTAGGGTTAGGGTTAGGGTTAGGGTTAGGGTTAGGGTTAGGTACATGCCATGCACAGCTGACGTTTAGAGTTCCGTTTTGGGTTCGGCCTCTTAGGGTCAGGGTTAGGGTTAGGGTTAGGGTTAGGGTTAGGGTTAGGGTTAGGTACATGCCATGCACAGCTGAGGTTTAGAGTTCCGTCAAGGGTTAGGCCTCTTAGGGTCAGGATTAGGGTTAGGTTTAGGGTTAGGGTTAGGGTTAGGGTTAGGGTTAGGTTTAGGGTTATGTACCTGCCATGCACAGCTGAGGTTTAGAGTTCCGTCTAGGGTTAGGACTTTTAGGGTCAGGATTAGGGTTAGGTTTAGGATTAGGGTTAGGGTTAGGGTTAGGGTTAGGGTTAGGGTTATGTACATGCCATGCACAGCTGAGGTTGAGTTCCGTTTAGGGTTAGGCCTCTTAGGGTAAGTATTAGGGTTAGGATTAGGATTAGGGTTAGGGTTAGGGTTAGGGTTAGGGTTAGGGTTAGGGTTAGGGTTAGGGTTAGGTACATGCCATGCACAGCTGAGGTTTAGAGTTCCGTTTAGGGTTAGGTCTCTTAGAGTTAGGGTTAGGGTTAGGGTTAGGGTTAGGGTTAGGTACATGCCATGCACAGCTGAGGTTTAGAGTTCCGTTTTGGGTTAGGCCTCTTAGGGTCAGGGTTAGGGTTTGGGTTAGGGTAAGAGTTAGGGTTAGGGTTAGGGTTAAGTGCATGCCATGCACAGCAGAGGTTTAGAGTTCCGTTTTGGGTTAGGTCACTTAGGGTTAGGGTTAGGGTTAAGGTTAGGGTTAGGGTTAGGGTTAGGGTTAGGGTTAGTGTTAACTGCATGCCATGCACAGCTAAGGTTTAGAGTTCCGTTTTGGGTTAGGCCTCTTAGGGTCAGGGTTAGGGTTAGGGTTACCTACATGCCATGCACAGCTGAGGTTTAGAGTTCCGTTTTGGGTTAGGCCTCTTAGGGTTAGGGTTAACGTTAGGGTTAGGGTTAGGGTTAGGGTTAGGGTTAGCGTTAGGGTTAGGGTTACGGTTAGGGTTAGGGTTAGGGTTAGGGTTACGGTTACGGTTACGGTTACGGTTACGGTTACGGTTACGGTTACGGTTAAGTGCATGCCATGCACAGCTGAGGTTTAGAGTTCCGTCAAGGGTTAGGCCTCTTAGGGTCAGGATTAGAGTTAGGTTTAGGGTTAGGGTTAGGGTTAGGTTTAGGGTTATGTACCTGCCATGCACAGCTGAGGTTTAGAGTTCCCTCTAGGGTTAGGAATCTTA
>NW_026599602.1:2362500-2367500 GCF_023634155.1 Falco peregrinus | reverse complement strand
GTTAGGGTTAGGGTTAGGGTTATGTACATGCCATGCACAGCTGAGGTTTAGAGTTCCGTTTTGGGTTAGGCCTCTTAGGGTTAGGGTTAAGGTTAGGGTTAGGGTTAGGGTTAGGGTTAGGGTTATGTGCATGCCATGCACAGCTGAGGTTTAGAGTTCCGTTTTGGGTTAGGTCACTTAGGGTTAGGGTTAGTGTTAAGGTTAGGGTTAGGGTTAGGGTTAGGGTTAGGGTTAGGGTTAAGTGCATGCCATGCACAGCTGAGGTTTAGAGTTCCGTTTTGGGTTAGGTCACTTAGGGTTAGGGTTAGGGTTAAGGTTAGGATTAGGGTTAGGGTTAGGGTTAGGGTTAGTGTTAACTGCATGCCATGCACAGCTGAGGTTTAGAGTTCCGTTTTGGGTTAGGCCTCTTAGGGTCAGGGTTAGGGTTAGTGTTAGGGCTAGGGTTAGGGTTAGGGTTAGGGTTAGGGTTAGGGTTAGGGTTAGGGTTAGGGTTAAGTGCATGCCATGCACAGCTGAGGTTTAGAGTTCCGTTTTGGGTTAGGCCTCTTAGGGTCAGGGTTAGGGTTAGGGTTAGGGTTAAAGTTAGGGTTAGGGTTAGTGTTAGGGTTACCTACATGCCATGCACAGCTGAGGTTTAGAGTCGCGTTTAGGGATAGGCCTCTTAGGGTTAGGGTTAAGGTTAGGTTTAGGGTTAGGGTTAGGGTTAGGGTTAGGGTTAGGGTTAGGGTTACGGTTAAGCGCATGCCATGCACAGCTGAGGTTTAGAGTTCCATTTTGGGTTAGGCCTCTTAGGGTTAGGGTTAGGGTTAGGGTTAGGGTTAGGGTTAGGGTTAGGGTTAGGGTTATGTACATGCCATGCACAGCTGAGGTTTAGAGTTCTTTTTAGGGTTAGGCCTCTTAGGGTCAGGGTTAGGGTTAGGGTTAGGGTCAGGGTTAGGTTTAGGGTTAGGGTTATGGTTAGGGTTAGGGTTAGGGTTAGGGTTAGGGTTAGGGTTACGTACATGCCATGCAAAGCTGAGGTTTAGAGTTGCGTTTAGGGTTAGGCCTCTTAGGGTTAGGGTTAAGGTAAGGGTTGGGGTTAGGGTTAGGGTTAGGGTTAGGGTTAAGTGCATGCCGTGCAAAGCTGAGGTTTAGAGTTTCGTTTTGGGTTAGGTCACTTAGGGTTAGGGTTAGGGTTAAGGTTAGGGTTAGGGTTAGGGTTAGGGTTAGGGTTAGGGTTAGTGTTAACTGCATGCCATGCACAGCTGAGGTTTAGAGTTCCGTTTTGGGTTAGGCCTCTTAGAGTTAGTGTTAGGGTTAGGGTTAGGGTTAGGGTTAGTTACATGCCATGCTCAGCTGAGGTTTAGAGTTCCGTTTTGGGTTAGGCCTCTTAGGGTCAGGGTTAGTGTTAGGGTTAGGGTTAAGGTTAGGGTTAGGGTTAGGGTTAGGGTTAGGGTTAGGGTTAGGGTTAGGGTTAGGGTTACCTACATGCCATGCACAGCTGAGGTTTAGAGTTCCGTTTTGGGTTAGGCCTCTTAGGGTTAGGGTTAAGGTTAGGGTTAGGGTTAGGTTTAGGGTTAGGGTTATGTGCATGCCATGCACAGCTGAGGTTTAGAGTTCCGTTTTGGGTTAGGTCACTTAGGGTTAGGGTTAGGGTTAAGGTTAGGGTTAGGGTTAGGGTTAGGGTTAGGGTTAAGTGCATGCCATGCACAGCTGAGGTTTAGAGTTCCGTTTTGGGTTAGGTCACTTAGGGTTAGGGTTAGGGTTAAGGTTAGGGTTAGGGTTAGGGTTAGGGTTAGTGTTAACTGCATGCCATGCACAGCTGAGGTTTAGAGTTCCGTTTTGGGTTAGGCCTCTTAGGGTCAGGGTTAGGGTTAGTGTTAGGGCTAGGATTAGGGTTAGGGTTAGGGTTAGGGTTAGGGTTAGGGTTAGGGTTAGGGTTAAGTGCATGCCATGCACAGCTGAGATTTAGAGTTCCGTTTTGGGTTAGGCCTCTTAGGGTCAGGGTTAGGGTTAGGGTTAGGGTTAAAGTTAGGGTTAGGGTTAGTGTTAGGGTTACCTACATGCCATGCACAGCTGAGGTTTAGAGTCGCGTTTAGGGATAGGCCTCTTAGGGTTAGGGTTAAGGTTAGGTTTAGGGTTAGGGTTAGGGTTAGGGTTAGGGTTAGGGTTAGGGTTACGGTTAAGCGCATGCCATGCACAGCTGAGGTTTAGAGTTCCATTTTGGGTTAGGCCTCTTAGGGTTAGGGTTAGGGTTAGGGTTAGGGTTAGGGTTAGGGTTAGGGTTAGGGTTATGTACATGCCATGCACAGCTGAGGTTTAGAGTTCTTTTTAGGGTTAGGCCTCTTAGGGTCAGGGTTAGGGTTAGGGTTAGGGTCAGGGTTAGGTTTAGGGTTAGGGTTATGGTTAGGGTTAGGGTTAGGGTTAGGGTTAGGGTTAGGGTTACGTACATGCCATGCAAAGCTGAGGTTTAGAGTTGCGTTTAGGGTTAGGCCTCTTAGGGTTAGGGTTAAGGTAAGGGTTGGGGTTAGGGTTAGGGTTAGGGTTAGGGTTAAGTGCATGCCGTGCAAAGCTGAGGTTTAGAGTTTCGTTTTGGGTTAGGTCACTTAGGGTTAGGGTTAGGGTTAAGGTTAGGGTTAGGGTTAGGGTTAGGGTTAGGGTTAGGGTTAGTGTTAACTGCATGCCATGCACAGCTGAGGTTTAGAGTTCCGTTTTGGGTTAGGCCTCTTAGAGTTAGTGTTAGGGTTAGGGTTAGGGTTAGGGTTAGTTACATGCCATGCTCAGCTGAGGTTTAGAGTTCCGTTTTGGGTTAGGCCTCTTAGGGTCAGGGTTAGTGTTAGGGTTAGGGTTAAGGTTAGGGTTAGGGTTAGGGTTAGGGTTAGGGTTAGGGTTAGGGTTAGGGTTAGGGTTACCTACATGCCATGCACAGCTGAGGTTTAGAGTTCCGTTTTGGGTTAGGCCTCTTAGGGTTAGGGTTAAGGTTAGGGTTAGGGTTAGGTTTAGGGTTAGGGTTATGTGCATGCCATGCACAGCTGAGGTTTAGAGTTCCGTTTTGGGTTAGGTCACTTAGGGTTAGGGTTAGGGTTAAGGTTAGGGTTAGGGTTAGGGTTAGGGTTAGGGTTAAGTGCATGCCATGCACAGCTGAGGTTTAGAGTTCCGTTTTGGGTTAGGTCACTTAGGGTTAGGGTTAGGGTTAAGGTTAGGGTTAGGGTTAGGGTTAGGGTTAGTGTTAACTGCATGCCATGCACAGCTGAGGTTTAGAGTTCCGTTTTGGGTTAGGCCTCTTAGGGTCAGGGTTAGGGTTAGGGTTAGGGCTAGGATTAGGGTTAGGGTTAGGGTTAGGGTTAGGGTTAGGGTTACGTACATGCCATGCACAGGTGAGGTTTAGAGTTGCGTTTAGGGTTAGGCCTCTTAGGGTCAGGATTAGGGTTAGGGTTAGTGTTCGGGTTAGCGTTAGGGTTAGGGTTAGGGTTAGGCTTAGGGTTAGGGTTAGGGTTAGGTACATGCCATGCACAGCTGAGGTTTAGAGTTCCGTCAAGGGTTAGGCCTCTTAGGGTCAGGATTAGGGTTAGGTTTAGGATTAGGGTTAGGTTTAAGGTTAGGGTTAGGGTTACGTACATGCCATGCACAGCTGAGGTTTAGAGTTCCGTCTAGGGTTAGGCCTCTTAGGCTTAGGGTTAAGTTTAGGGTTAGGGTTAGGGTTAGGGTTAGGGTTAGGGTTAGGGTTAAGTGCATGTCATGCACTAGCTAGAGGTTTCGAGTTCCGTTTTGGGTTCAGCCTCTTAGGGTCAGGGTTAGGGTTAGGGTTAGGGTTAGGGTTAGGGTTAGGGTTAGGGTTAGGGTTAGGGTTAGGGTTATGTACATGCCATGCACAGCTGACGTTGAGTTCCTGTTTAGGGTTAGGCCTCTTAGGGTAAGGATTAGGGTTAGGGTTAGGATTACGGTTAGGGTAGGGTTAGGGTTAGGGTTAGGGTTAGGGTTAGGGTTAGGGTTAGGGTTAGGGTTAGGTACATGCCATGCACAGCTGAGGTTTAGAGTTCCGTTTAAGGTTAGGTCTCTTAGAGTTAGTGTTAGGGTTAGGGTTAGGGTTAGGGTTATGTACATGCCATGCACAGCTGAGGTTTAGAGTTCCGTTTTGGGTTAGGCCTCTTAGGGTCAGGGTTAGTGTTAGGGTTAGGGTTAAGGTTAGGGTTAGGGTTAGGGTTAGGGTTAGGGTTAGGGTTAGGGTTAGGGTTAGGGTTACCTACATGCCATGCACAGCTGAGGTTTAGAGTTCCGTTTTGGGTTAGGCCTCTTAGGGTTAGGGTTAAGGTTAGGGTTAGGGTTAGGTTTAGGGTTAGGGTTATGTGCATGCCATGCACAGCTGAGGTTTAGAGTTCCGTTTTGGGTTAGGTCACTTAGGGTTAGGGTTAGGGTTAAGGTTAGGGTTAGGGTTAGGGTTAGGGTTAGGGTTAAGTGCATGCCATGCACAGCTGAGGTTTAGAGTTCCGTTTTGGGTTAGGTCACTTAGGGTTAGGGTTAGGGTTAAGGTTAGGGTTAGGGTTAGGGTTAGGGTTAGTGTTAACTGCATGCCATGCACAGCTGAGGTTTAGAGTTCCGTTTTGGGTTAGGCCTCTTAGGGTCAGGGTTAGGGTTAGGGTTAGGGCTAGGATTAGGGTTAGGGTTAGGGTTAGGGTTAGGGTTAGGGTTAAGTGCATGCCATGCACAGCTGAGTTTTAGAGTTCCGTTTTGGGTTAGGCCTCTTAGGGTCAGGGTTAGGGTTAGGCTTAGGGTTAGGGTTAGGGTTAGGGTTAGGGTTAGGGTTACGTACATGCCATGCACAGGTGAGGTTTAGAGTTGCGTTTAGGGTTAGGCCTCTTAGGGTCAGGATTAGGGTTAGGGTTAGTGTTCGGGTTAGCGTTAGGGTTAGGGTTAGGGTTAGGCTTAGGGTTAGGGTTAGGGTTAGGTACATGCCATGCACAGCTGAGGTTTAGAGTTGCGTCAAGGGTTAGGCCTCTTAGGGTCAGGATTAGGGTTAGGTT
>NW_026599602.1:2345000-2350000 GCF_023634155.1 Falco peregrinus | reverse complement strand
AAGTGCATGCCATGCACAGCTGAGGTTTAGAGTTCCGTTTTGGGTTAGGCCTCTTAGGATCAAAGTTAGGGTTAGGGTTAGGGTTAAAGTTAGGGTTAGGGTTAGTGTTAGGGTTACCTACATGCCATGCACAGCTGAGGTTTAGAGTTGCGTTTAGGGTTAGGCTTCTTAGGGTTAGGGTTAAGGTTACGGATAGGGTTAGGGTTAGGGTTAGGGTTAGGGTTAGGGTTAGGGTTACGGTTAAGCGCATGCCATGCACAGCTGAGGTTTAGAGTTCCATTTTGGGTTAGGCCTCTTAGGGTTAGGGTTAGGGTTAGGGTTAGGGTTAGGGTTAGGGTTAGTGTTAGGGTTAAGTGCATGCCATGCACTAGCTAGAGGTTTCGAGTTCCGTTTTGGGTTCGGCCTCTTAGGGTCAGGGTTAGGGTTAGGGTTAGGGTTAGGGTTAGGGTTAGGGTTAGGGTTAGGGTTATGTACATGCCATGCACAGCTGAGGTTGAGTTCCTGTTTAGGGTTAGGCCTCTTAGGGTAAGGATTAGGGTTAGGGTTAGGATTAGTGTTAGGGTAGGGTTAGGGTTAGGGTTAGGGTTAGGGTTAGGGTTAGGGTTAGGGTTAGGGTTAGGGTTAGGTACATGCCATGCACAGCTGAGGTTTAGAGTTCCGTTTAAGGTTAGGTCTCTTAGAGTTAGTGTTAGGGTTAGGGTTAGGGTTAGGGTTATGTACATGCCATGCACAGCTGAGGTTTAGAGTTCCGTTTTGGGTTAGGCCTCTTAGGGTTAGGGTTAAGGTTAGGGTTAGGGTTAGGGTTAGGGTTAGGGTTAGGGTTAGGGGTAAGTGCATGCCATGCACAGCTGAGGTTTAGAGTTCCGTTTTGGGTTAGGTCACTTAGGGTTAGGGTTAGGGTTAAGGTTAGGATTAGGGTTAGGGTTAGGGTTAGGGTTAGTGTTAACTGCATGCCATGCACAGCTGAGGTTTAGAGTTCCGTTTTGGGTTAGGCCTCTTAGGGTTAGGGTTAGGGTTAGGGTTAGGGCTAGGGTTAGGTTTAGGGTTAGGGTTAGGGTTAGGGTTAGGGTTACGGTTAAGCGCATGCCATGCACAGCTGAGGTTTAGAGTTCCATTTTGGGTTAGGCCTCTTAAAGTTAGGGTTAGGGTTAGGGTTAGGGTTAGGGTTAGGGTTATGTACATGCCATGCACAGCTGAGGTTTAGAGTTCCGTTTAAGGTTAGGCCTCTTAGGGTCAGGGTTGGGGTTAGGGTTAGGGTTAGGGTCAGGGTTAGGTTTAGGGTTAGGGTTAGGGTTAGGGTTAGGGTTAGGGTTAGGGTTAGGGTTAGGGTTAGGGTTACGTACATGCCATGCACAGCTGAGGTTTAGAGTTGCGTTTAGGGTTAGGCCTCTTAGGGTTAGGGTTAAGGTAAGGGTTGGGGTTAGGGTTAGGGTTAGGGTTAGGGTTAAGTGCATGCCGTGCACAGCTGAGGTTTAGAGTTCCGTTTTGGGTTAGGCCTCTTAGGGTTAGGGTTAGGGTTAAGGTTAGGGTAAGGGTTAGGGTTAGGGTTAGGGTTACGGTTAAGTGCATGCCATGCACAGCTGAGGTTTAGAGTTTCGTTTTGGGTTAGGTCACTTAGGGTTAGGGTTAGGGTTAAGGTTAGGGTTAGGGTTAGGGTTAGGGTTAGGGTTAGGGTTAGTGTTAACTGCATGCCATGCACAGCTGAGGTTTAGAGTTCCGTTTTGGGTTAGGCCTCTTAGAGTTAGTGTTAGGGTTAGGGTTAGGGTTAGGGTTAGTTACATGCCATGCTCAGCTGAGGTTTAGAGTTCCGTTTTGGGTTAGGCCTCTTAGGGTCAGGGTTAGGGTTACGGTTAGGGCTAGGGTTAGGGTTAGGGTTAGGGTTAGGGTTAGGGTTAGGGTTAGGGTTAAGTGCATGCCATGCACAGCTGAGGTTTAGAGTTCCGTTTTGGGTTAGGCCTCTTAGGGTCAGGGTTAGGGTTAAGGTTAGGATTAAAGTTAGGGTTAGGGTTAGTGTTAGGGTTACCTACATGCCATGCACAGCTGAGGTTTAGAGTTGCGTTTAGGGTTAGGCCTCTTAGGGTTAGGGTTAAGGTTAGGGTTAGGGTTAGGGTTAGGGTTAGGGTTAGGTTTAAGGTTAGGGTTAGGGTTACGGTTAAGCGCATGCCATGCACAGCTGAGGTTTAGAGTTCCATTTTGGGTTCGGCCTCTTAGGGTTAGGGTTAGGGTTAGGGTTAGGGTTAGGGTTAGTGTTAGGGTTAAGTGCATGCCATGCACTAGCTAGAGGTTTCGAGTTCCGTTTTGGGTTCGGCCTCTTAGGGTCAGGGTTAGGGTTAGGGTTAGGGTTAGGGTTAGGGTTAGGGTTAGGGTTAGGGTTATGTACATGCCATGCACAGCTGAGGTTGAGTTCCTGTTTAGGATTAGGCCTCTTAGGGTAAGGATTAGGGTTAGGGTTAGGATTAGTGTTAGGGTAGGGTTAGGGTTAGGGTTAGGGTTAGGGTTAGGGTTAGGGTTAGGGTTAGGGTTAGGGTTAGGGTTAGGTACATGCCATGCACAGCTGAGGTTTAGAGTTCCGTTTAAGGTTAGGTCTCTTAGAGTTAGTGTTAGGGTTAGGGTTAGGGTTAGGGTTATGTACATGCCATGCACAGCTGAGGTTTAGAGTTCCGTTTTGGGTTAGGCCTCTTAGGGTTAGGGTTAAGGTTAGGGTTAGGGTTAGGGTTAGGGTTAGGGTTAGGGTTAAGTGCATGCCATGCACAGCTGAGGTTTAGAGTTCCGTTTTGGGTTAGGTCACTTAGGGTTAGGGTTAGGGTTAAGGTTAGGATTAGGGTTAGGGTTAGGGTTAGGGTTAGTGTTAACTGCATGCCATGCACAGCTGAGGTTTAGAGTTCCGTTTTGGGTTAGGCCTCTTAGGGTTAGGGTTAGGGTTAGGGTTAGGGCTAGGGTTAGGGTTAGGGTTAGGGTTAGGGTTAGGGTTAGGGTTAGGGTTAGGGTTAAGTGCATGCCATGCACAGCTGAGGTTTAGAGTTGCGTTTAGGGTTAGGCCTCTTAGGGTCAGGGTTAGGGTTAGGGTTAGGGTTAAAGTTAGGGTTAGGGTTAGTGTTAGGGTTACCTACATGCCATGCACAGCTGAGGTTTAGAGTTGCGTTTAGGGTTAGGCCTCTTAGGGTTAGGGTTAAGGTTAGGGTTAGGGTTAGGGTTAGGGTTAGGGTTAGGGTTAGGGTTAGGGTTAGGGTTACGGTTAAGCGCATGCCATGCACAGCTGAGGTTTAGAGTTCCATTTTGGGTTAGGCCTCTTAAAGTTAGGGTTAGGGTTAGGGTTAGGGTTAGGGTTAGGGTTAGGGTTATGTACATGCCATGCACAGCTGAGGTTTAGAGTTCCGTTTAAGGTTAGGCCTCTTAGGGTCAGGGTTAGGGTTAGGGTTAGGGTCAGGGTTAGGTTTAGGGTTAGGGTTAGGGTTAGGGTTAGGGTTAGGGTTAGGGTTAGGGTTAGGGTTAGGGTTACGTACATGCCATGCACAGCTGAGGTTTAGAGTTGCGTTTAGGGTTAGGCCTCTTAGGGTTAGGGTTAAGGTAAGGGTTGGGGTTAGGGTTAGGGTTAGGGTTAGGGTTAAGTGCATGCCGTGCACAGCTGAGGTTTAGAGTTCCGTTTTGGGTTAGGCCTCTTAGGGTTAGGGTTAGGGTTAAGGTTAGGGTAAGGGTTAGGGTTAGGGTTAGGGTTACGGTTAAGTGCATGCCATGCACAGCTGAGGTTTAGAGTTTCGTTTTGGGTTAGGTCACTTAGGGTTAGGGTTAGGGTTAAGGTTAGGGTTAGGGTTAGGGTTAGGGTTAGGGTTAGGGTTAGGGTTAGGGTTAAGTGCATGCCATGCACAGCTGAGGTTTAGAGTTCCGTTTTGGGTTAGGCCTCTTAGGGTCAGGGTTAGGGTTAGGGTTAGGGTTAGGGTTAGGGTTAGGGTTGGGGTTAGGGTTACGAACATGCCATGCACAGCTGAGGTTTAGCGTTGCGTTTAGGGTTAGGCCTCTTAGGGTCAGGATTAGGGTTAGGGTTAGTGTTCGGGTTAGCGTGAGGGTTAGGGTTAGGGTTAGGTTTAGGTACATGCCATGCTCAGCTGAGGTTTAGAGTTCCGTCAAGGGTTAGTCCTCTTAGGGTCAGGATTAGGGTTAGGTTTAGGATTAGGGTTAGGGTTAGGGTTAGGGTTACGTACATGCCATGCACAGCTGAGGTTTAGAGCTTCGTCCAGGGTTAGGCCTCTTAGGCTTAGGGTTAAGTTTAGGGTTAGGGTTAGGGTTAGGGTTAGGGTTAGGGTTAGGGTTAGGTTTAGGGTTATGTACATGCCATGCACAGCTGAGGTTGAGTTCCGTTTAGGGTTAGGCCTCTTAGGGTAAGGATTAGGGTTAGGGTTAGGATTAGGGTTAGGTTTAGGATTAGGGTTAGGGTTAGGGTTAGGGTTAAGGTTAGGGTTAGGGTTAGGGTTAGGTACATGCCATGCACAGCTGAGGTTTAGAGTTCCGTTTAGGGTTAGGTCTTTTAGAGTTAGTGTTAGGGTTAGGGTTAGGGTTAGGGTTATGTACATGCCATGCACAGCTGAGGTTTAGAGTTCCGTTTTGGGTTAGGCCTCTTAGGGTCAGGGTTAGGGTTAGGGTAAGGGTTAGGGTTAGGGTTAGGGTTAGGGTTAGGGTTAGGCTTAGGCTTAGGCTTAGGCTTAGGCTTAGGGTTAGGGTTATGTGCATGCCATGCACAGCTGAGGTTTAGAGTTCCGTTTTGGGTTAGGCCTCTTAGGGTCAGGGTTAGGGTTAGGGTTAGGGTTAGGGTTAGGGTTAGGGTTAGGGTTACCTACATGCCATGCACAGCTGAGGTTTAGAGATGCATTTAGGGTTAGGCCTCTTAGGGTTAGGGTTAAGGTTAGGGTTAGGGTTAGGGTTAGGGTTAGGGTTAGGGTTAGGTACATGCCATGCACAGCTGAGGTTTTGAGTTCTTTCAAGGGATAGACACCATAGGGTCAGGA
>NW_026599602.1:2337500-2340000 GCF_023634155.1 Falco peregrinus | reverse complement strand
GTCAGGATTAGGGTTAGGGTTAGGGTTAGGGTTAGGGTTAGGGTTAAGTGCATGCCATGCACAGCTGAGGTTTAGAGTTCCGTTTTCGGTTAGGCCTCTTAGGGTTAGGGTTAGTGTTAGGATTAGGGTTAGGGTTAGGGTTAGGGTTAGGGTTAGGGTTAGGGTTAGGGTTACGGTTAGGGTTACGGTTACGGTTACGGTTAGGGTTAGGGTTAAGTGCATGCCATGCACAGCTGAGGTTTAGAGTTGCGTTTAGGGTTAGGCCTCTTAGGGTTAGGGTTAGGGTTAAGGTTAGGATTAGGGTTAGGGTTAGGGTTAGAGTTAGGGTTAGGGTTAGGGTTATGTACATGCCATGCACAGCTGAGGTTTAGTGTTCCGTCAAGGGTTAGGCCTCTTAGGGTCAGGGTTAGGGTTAGGGTTAGGGTTAGGGTTATGGTTAGGGTTAGGGTTAGGGTTAGGATTAGGTTTAGGGTTAGGGTTACGTACATGCCATGCAGAGCTGAGGTTTAGAGTTGCGTTTAGGGTTAGGCCTCTTAGGGTTAGGGTTAAGGTTAGGTTTAGGGTTAGGGTTAGGGTTAGGGTTAGGGTTAGGGTTAGGGTTAGGGTTACGGTTAGGGTTACGGTTACGGTTACGGTTACGGTTACGGTTACGGTTACGGTTACGGTTAAGTGCATGCCATGCACAGCTGAGGTTTAGAGTTGCGTTTAGGGTTAGGCCTCTTAGGGTTAGGGTTAGGGTTAGGGTTAAGGTTAGGATTAGGGTTAGCGTTAGGGTTAGGGTTAGGGTTAGGGTTAGGGTTAGGGTTAACTGCATGCCATGCACAGCTGAGGTTTAGAGTTCCGTTTTGGGTTAGGCCTCTTAGGGTCAGGGTTAGGGTTAGGGTTAGGATTAGGGTTAGGGTAAGGGTTAGGGTTAGGTACATGCCATGCACAGCTGAGGTTATAGAGTTCCGTAAAGGTTTAGGCCTCTTAGGGTTAGGGTTAGGGTTAGGTTTAGGGTTAGGGTTAGGGTTAGGGTTAGGGTTAGGGTTAGGGTTAGGGTTATGTACCTGCCATGCACAGCTGAGGTTTAGAGTTCCGTCTAGGGTTAGGACTTTTAGGGTCAGGATTAGGGTTAGGTTTAGGATTAGGGTTAGGGTTAGGGTTAGGGTTAGGGTTAGGGTTAGGGTTACCTACATGCCATGCACAGCTGAGGTTTAGAGATGCATTTAGGGTTAGGCCTCTTAGGGTTAGGGTTAGGGTTAGGGTTAGGGCTAGGGTTACGGTTAGGGTTAGGGTTAGGGTTAGGGTTAGGGTTAGGGTTAGGGTTAAGTGCATGCCATGCACAGCTGAGGTTTAGAGTTCTGTTTTGGGTTCGGCCTCTTAGGGTCAGGGTTAGGGTTAGGGTTAGGGTTAGGGTTAGGGTTAGGGTTACGTACATGCCATGCACAGCTGAGGTTTAGAGTTCCGTTTTGGGTTAGGTCACTTAGGGTTAGGGTTAGGGTTAAGTGCATGCCATGCACAGCTGAGGTTTAGAGTTCCGTTTTGGGTTCGGCCTCTTAGGGTCAGGGTTAGGGTTAGGGTTAGGGTTAGGGTTAGGGTTAGGGTTAGGGTTAGGGTTAAGTGCATGCCATGCACAGCTGAGGTTTAGAGTTCCGTTTTGGGTTAGGTTACTTAGGGATAGGGTTAGGGTTAAGGTTAGGGTTAGGGTTAGGGTTAGGGTTAGGGTTAGGGTTAGTGTTAACTGCATGCCATGCACAGCTGAGGTTTAGAGTTCCGTTTAGGGTTAGGTCTTTTAGAGTTAGTGTTAGGGTTAGGTTTAGGGTTATGTACATGCCATGCACAGCTGAGGTTTAGAGTTCCGTTTTGGGTTAGGCCTCTTAGGGTCAGGGTTAGGGTTAGGGTAAGGGTTAGCGTTAGGGTTAGGGTTAGGGTTAGGGTTAGGCTTAGGCTTAGGGTTAGGGTTATGTGCATGCCATGCACAGCTGAGGTTTAGAGTTCCGTTTTGGGTTAGGTCACTTTAGGGTGAGGGTTAGGGTTAAGGTTAGGGTTAGGGTTAGGGTTAGGGTTAGGGTTAGGGTTAAGTGCATGCCATGCACAGCTGAGGTTTAGAGTTCCGTCAAGGGTTCGGCCTCTTAGGGTCAGGGTTAGGGTTAGGGTTAGGGTTAGGGTTAGGGTTAGGGTTAGGGTTAGGGTTACCTACATGCCATGCACAGCTGAGGTTTAGAGATGCATTTAGGGTTAGGCCTCTTAGGGTTAGGGTTAAGGTTAAGGTTAGGGTTAGGGTTAGGGTTAGGGTTAGGGTTAGGATTAGGGTTAGGGTTAGGGTTACGTACATGCCATGCACAGCTGAGGTTTAGAGTTGCATTTAGGGTTAGGCCTCTTAGGGTCAGGATTAGGGTTAGGGTTAGGGTTAGGGTTAGGGTTAGGGTTATGTACATGCCATGCACAGCTGAGGTTTTGAGTTCCGTCAAGGGATAGACCCCATAGGGTCAGGATTACAGTTAGGGTTAGGGTTAGG
>NW_026599602.1:2272500-2287500 GCF_023634155.1 Falco peregrinus | reverse complement strand
GGGTTAGGGTTAGGGTTAGGGTTAGGGTTAGGGTTAGGGTTAGGGTTAGGGTTAGGGTTAGGGTTAGGGTTATGTACATGCCATGCACAGCTGAGGTTTAGAGTTCCGTTTTGGGTTAGGCCCCTTAGGGTCAGGATTAGAGTTAGGGTTAGGGTTAGCGTTAGGGTTAGGGTTAGGGTTAGGGTTAGGGTTAGTGTTAGGGTGAGGGTTAGGGTTAGGGTTAGGGTTAGGGTTAGGGTTAGGGTTAGGGTTAGAGTTAGGTACATTGCATGCACAGCTGAGGTTTAGAGTTCCGTTTTGGGTTAGGCCTCTTAGGGTCAGGGTTAGGGTAAGGGTTAGCGTTAGGGTTAAGGTTAGGGTTAGGGTTAGGGTTAGGGTTAGGTACATGCCATGCACAGCTGAGGTTTAGAGTTCCGTTTTGGCTTAGGCCTCTTAGGGTCAGGGTTAGGGTAAGTCTTAGCGTTAGGGTTAAGGTTAGGGTTAGGGTTAGGGTTAGAGTTAGGTACATTGCATGCACAGCTGAGGTTTAGAGTTCCGTTTTGGGTTAGGCCTCTTAGGGTCAGGGTTAGGGTAAGGGTTAGCGTTAGGGTTAAGGTTAGGGTTAGGGTTAGGGTTAGGGTTACGTACATGCCATGCACAGCTGAGGTTTAGAGTTCCGTCAAGGGTTAGGACCCTTAGGGTCAGGATTAGGGTTAGGGTTAGGGTTAGGGTTAGGGTTATGTACATGCCATGCACAGCTGAGGTTTAGAGTTCCGTCAAGGGTTAGGCCTCTTAGGGTTAGGGTTAAGGTTAGGGTTAGGGTTAGGGTTAGGGTTAGGGTTAGGGTTACCTACATGCCATGAACAGCTGAGGTTTAGAGATGCGTTTAGGGTTAGGCCTCTTAGGGTTAGGGTTAAGGTTAGGGTTAGGGTTAGGGTTAGGGTTAGGGTTAGGGTTATGTGCATGCCATGCACAGCTGAGGTTTAGAGTTCCGTTTTGGTTAGGTCACGTAGGGTGAGGGTTAGGGTTAAGGTTAGGGTTAGGGTTAGGGTTAGGGTTAGGGTTAGGGTTAAGTGCATGCCATGCACAGCTGAGGTTTAGAGTTCCGTTTTGGGTTAGGTCACTTAGGGTTAGGGTTAGGGTTAAGGTTAGGGTTAGGGTTAGTGTTAACTGCATGCCATGCACAGCTGAGGTTTAGAGTTCCATTTTGGATTAGGCCTCTTAGGGTCAGGGTTATGGTTAGGGTTAGGGTTAGGGTTAGGGTTAGGGTTACGTACATGCCATGCACAGCTGAGGTTTAGAGTTGCATTTAGGGTTAGGCCTCTTAGGGTCAGGATTAGGGTTAGGGTTAGGGTTAGGATAAGGGTTAGGGTTAGGTACATGCCATGCATGGCTGAGGTTTTGAGTTTCGTCAAGGGATAGGCCCCATAGGGTCAGGATTAGAGTTAGGGTTAGGGTTAGGGTTAGGGTTAGGGTTAAGTGCATGCAATGCACAGCTGAGGTTTAGAGTTCCGTTTTGGGTTAGGCCTCTTAGGGTCAGGGTTAGTGTTAGGATTAGGGTTAGGGTTAGGGTTAGGGTTAGGGTTAGGGTTAGGGTTAGGGTTATGTACATGCCATGCACAGCTGAGGTTTAGAGTTCCGTTTTGGGTTAGGCCCCTTAGGGTCAGGATTAGAGTTAGGGTTAGGGTTAGCGTTAGGGTTAGGGTTAGGGTTAGGGTTAGGGTTAGGGTTAGGGTTAGGGTTAGGGTTAGGGTTAGGGTTAGGTACATGCCATGCACAGCTGAGGTTTAGAGTTCCGTTTTGGGTTAGGCCTCTTAGGGTCAGGGTTAGGGTAAGGGTTAGCGTTAGGGTTAAGGTTAGGGTTAGGGTTAGGGTTAGGGTTAGGTACATGCCATGCACAGCTGAGGTTTAGAGTTCCGTTTTGGCTTAGGCCTCTTAGGGTCAGGGTTAGGGTAAGGCTTAGCGTTAGGGTTAAGGTTAGGGTTAGGGTTAGGGTTAGGGTTAGGTACATGAAATGCACAACTGAGGTTTGGAGTTGCGTTTAGGGTTAGGCCTCTTAGGGTTAGGGTTAAGGTTAGGGTTAGGGTTAGGGTTAGGGTTACGGTTACGGTTACGGTTAAGTGCATGCCATGCACAGCTGAGGTTTAGAGTTGCGTTTAGGGTTAGGCCTCTTAGGGTTAGGGTTACGGTTAAGGTTAGGATTAGGGTTAGGGTTAGGGTTAGGTTAGGGTTAGGGTTAGGGTTAGGGTTAGGGTTAGGGTTACGTACATGCCATGCACAGCTGAGGTTTAGAGTTGCATTTAGGGTTAGGCCTCTTAGGGTCAGGATTAGGGTTAGGGATAGGGTTAGGGTTAGGGTTAGGGTTACGTACATGCCATGCACAGCTGAGGTTTAGAGTTCCGTCAAGGGATAGGCCCCATAGGGTCAGGATTAGAGTTAGGGTTAGGGTTAGGGTTAGGGTTAGGGTTAGGGTTAGGTACATGCCATGCACAGCTGAGGTTTTGAGTTCCGTCAAGGGATAGGCCCCATAGGGTCAGGATTATAGTTAGGGTTAGGGTTAGGGTTAGGGTTAGGGTTAGGGTTAGGGTTAGGGTTAGGGTTAGGGTTAGGGTTAGGGTTAGGGTTATGTACATGCCATGCACAGCTGAGGTTTAGAGTTCCGTTTTGGGTTAGGCCCCTTAGGGTCAGGATTAGAGTTAGGGTTAGGGTTAGCGTTAGGGTTAGGGTTAGGGTTAGGGTTAGGGTTAGTGTTAGGGTTAGGGTTAGGGTTAGGGTTAGGGTTAGGGTTAGGGTTAGGGTTAGGGTTAGAGTTAGGTACATTGCATGCACAGCTGAGGTTTAGAGTTCCGTTTTGGGTTAGGCCTCTTAGGGTCAGGGTTAGGGTAAGGGTTAGCGTTAGGGTTAAGGTTAGGGTTAGGGTTAGGGTTAGGGTTAGGTACATGCCATGCACAGCTGAGGTTTAGAGTTCCGTTTTGGCTTAGGCCTCTTAGGGTCAGGGTTAGGGTAAGTCTTAGCGTTAGGGTTAAGGTTAGGGTTAGGGTTAGGGTTAGGGTTAGGTACATGAAATGCACAGCTGAGGTTTGGAGTTGCGTTTAGGGTTAGGCCTCTTAGGGTTAGGGTTAAGGTTAGGGTTAGGGTTAGGGTTAGGGTTACGGTTACGGTTACGGTTAAGTGCATGCCATGCACAGCTGAGGTTTAGAGTTGCGTTTAGGGTTAGGCCTCTTAGGGTTAGGGTTACGGTTAAGGTTAGGATTAGGGTTAGGGTTAGGGTTAGGGTTAGGGTTAGGGTTACGTACATGCCATGCACAGCTGAGGTTTAGAGTTGCATTTAGGGTTAGGCCTCTTAGGGTCAGGATTAGGGTTAGGGTTAGGGTTAGGGTTAGGGTTAGGGTTACGTACATGCCATGCACAGCTGAGGTTTAGAGTTCCGTCAAGGGATAGGCCCCATAGGGTCAGGATTAGAGTTAGGGTTAGGGTTAGGGTTAGGGTTAGGGTTAGGTACATGCCATGCACAGCTGAGGTTTGGAGTTGCGTTTAGGGTTAGGCCTCTTAGGGTCAGGGTTAGGGTTAGGATTAGGATTAGGGTTAGGGTTAGGGTTAAGGTTAGGATTAGGGTTAGGGTTAGGGTTAGGGTTAGGGTTAGGGTTACGTACATGCCATGCACAGCTGAGGTTTAGAGTTGCATTTAGGGTTAGGCCTCTTAGGGTCAGGATTAGGGTTAGGGTTAGGGTTAGGGTTAGGGTTAGGGTTAGGGTTAGGGTTAGGGTTAGGGTTAGGGTTATGTACCTGCCATGCACAGCTGAGGTTTAGAGTTCCGTTTTGGGTTAGGCCTCTTAGGGTCAGGGTTAGGGTTAGGATTAGGATTAGGGTTAGGGTTAGGGTTAGGGTTAGGGTTAGGGTTAGGTACATGCCATGCACAGCTGAGGTTTAGAGTTCCGTTTTGGGTTAGGCCCTTTAGGGTCAGGATTAGAGTTAGGGTTAGGGTTAGGGTTAGGGTTAGGGTTAGGGTTAGGGTTAGGGTTAGGGTTAGGGTTAGGTACATGCCATGCACAGCTGAGGTTTAGAGTTCCGTTTTGGGTTAGGCCTCTTAGGGTCAGGGTTAGGGTAAGGGTTAGCGTTAGGGTTAAGGTTAGGGTTAGGGTTAGGGTTAGGGTTAGGTACATGCCATGCACAGCTGAGGTTTGGAGTTGCGTTTAGGGTTAGGCCTCTTAGGGTCAGGGTTAGGGTTAGGATTAGGATTAGGGTTAGGGTTAGGGTTAAGGTTAGGATTAGGGTTAGGGTTAGGGTTAGGGTTAGGGTTAGGGTTAGGGTTAGGTACATGCCATGCACAGCTGAGGTTTGGAGTTGCGTTTAGGGTTAGGCCTCTTAGGGTCAGGGTTAGGGTTAGGATTAGGATTAGGGTTAGGGTTAGCGTTAAGGTTAGGATTAGGGTTAGGGTTAGGGTTAGGGTTAGGGTTAGGGTTAGGGTTAGGGTTAGGGTTAGGGTTAGGGTTAGGGTTACGTACATGCCATGCACAGCTGAGGTTTAGAGTTGCATTTAGGGTTAGGCCTCTTAGGGTCAGGATTAGGGTTAGGGTTAGGGTTAGGGTTAGGGTTAGGGTTAGGTACATGCCATGCACAGCTGAGGTTTTGAGTTCCGTCAAGGGATAGGTCCCATAGGGTCAGGATTAGAGTTAGGGTTAGGGTTAGGGTTAGGGTTAGGGTTAAGTGCATGCCATGCACAGCTGAGATTTAGAGTTCCGTTTTGGGTTAGGCCTCTTAGGGTCAGGGTAAGGGTTAGGGTTAGGGTTAGGGTTAGGGTTAAGTGCATGCAATGCACAGCTGAGGTTTAGAGTTCCGTTTTGGGTTAGGCCTCTTAGGGTCAGGGTTAGTGTTAGGATTAGGGTTAGGGTTAGGGTTAGGGTTAGGGTTAGGGTTAGGGTTAGGGTTAGGGTTATGTACATGCCATGCACAGCTGAGGTTTAGAGTTCCGTTTTGGGTTAGGCCCCTTAGGGTCAGGATTAGAGTTAGGGTTAGGGTTAGGGTTAGGGTTAGGGTTAAGTGCATGCCATGCACAGCTGAGATTTAGAGTTCCGTTTTGGGTTAGGCCTCTTAGGGTCAGGGTAAGGGTTAGGGTTAGGGTTAGGGTTAGGGTTAAGTGCATGCAATGCACAGCTGAGGTTTAGAGTTCCGTTTTGGGTTAGGCCTCTTAGGGTCAGGGTTAGTGTTAGGATTAGGGTTAGGGTTAGGGTTAGGGTTAGGGTTAGGGTTAGGGTTAGGGTTAGGGTTATGTACATGCCATGCACAGCTGAGGTTTAGAGTTCCGTTTTGGGTTAGGCCCCTTAGGGTCAGGATTAGAGTTAGGGTTAGGGTTAGCGTTAGGGTTAGGGTTAGGGTTAGGGTTAGGGTTAGGGTTAGGGTTAGGGTTAGGGTTAGGGTTAGGTACATGCCATGCACAGCTGAGGTTTAGAGTTCCGTTTTGGGTTAGGCCTCTTAGGGTCAGGGTTAGGGTAAGGGTTAGCGTTAGGGTTAAGGTTAGGGTTAGGGTTAGGGTTAGGGTTAGGTACATGCCATGCACAGCTGAGGTTTAGAGTTCCGTTTTGGCTTAGGCCTCTTAGGGTCAGGGTTAGGGTAAGGCTTAGCGTTAGGGTTAAGGTTAGGGTTAGGGTTAGGGTTAGGGTTAGGTACATGAAATGCACAACTGAGGTTTGGAGTTGCGTTTAGGGTTAGGCCTCTTAGGGTTAGGGTTAAGGTTAGGGTTAGGGTTAGGGTTAGGGTTACGGTTACGGTTACGGTTAAGTGCATGCCATGCACAGCTGAGGTTTAGAGTTGCGTTTAGGGTTAGGCCTCTTAGGGTTAGGGTTACGGTTAAGGTTAGGATTAGGGTTAGGGTTAGGGTTAGGGTTAGGGTTAGGGTTATGTACATGCCATGCACAGCTGAGGTTTAGAGTTGCATTTAGGGTTAGGCCTCTTAGGGTCAGGATTAGGGTTAGGGTTAGGGTTAGGGTTAGGGTTAGGGTTACGTACATGCCATGCACAGCTGAGGTTTAGAGTTCCGTCAAGGGATAGGCCCCATAGGGTCAGGATTAGAGTTAGGGTTAGGGTTAGGGTTAGGGTTAAGTGCATGCCATGCACAGCTGAGATTTAGAGTTCCGTTTTGGGTTAGGCCTCTTAGGGTCAGGGTAAGGGTTAGGGTTAGGGTTAGGGTTAGGGTTAAGTGCATGCAATGCACAGCTGAGGTTTAGAGTTCCGTTTTGGGTTAGGCCTCTTAGGGTCAGGGTTAGTGTTAGGATTAGGGTTAGGGTTAGGGTTAGGGTTAGGGTTAGGGTTAGGGTTAGGGTTAGGGTTATGTACATGCCATGCACAGCTGAGGTTTAGAGTTCCGTTTTGGGTTAGGCCCCTTAGGGTCAGGATTAGAGTTAGGGTTAGGGTTAGCGTTAGGGTTAGGGTTAGGGTTAGGGTTAGGGTTAGGGTTAGGGTTAGGGTTAGGGTTAGGGTTAGGGTTAGGTACATGCCATGCACAGCTGAGGTTTAGAGTTCCGTTTTGGGTTAGGCCTCTTAGGGTCAGGGTTAGGGTAAGGGTTAGCGTTAGGGTTAAGGTTAGGGTTAGGGTTAGGGTTAGGGTTAGGTACATGCCATGCACAGCTGAGGTTTAGAGTTCCGTTTTGGCTTAGGCCTCTTAGGGTCAGGGTTAGGGTAAGGCTTAGCGTTAGGGTTAAGGTTAGGGTTAGGGTTAGGGTTAGGGTTAGGTACATGAAATGCACAACTGAGGTTTGGAGTTGCGTTTAGGGTTAGGCCTCTTAGGGTTAGGGTTAAGGTTAGGGTTAGGGTTAGGGTTAGGGTTACGGTTACGGTTACGGTTAAGTGCATGCCATGCACAGCTGAGGTTTAGAGTTGCGTTTAGGGTTAGGCCTCTTAGGGTTAGGGTTACGGTTAAGGTTAGGATTAGGGTTAGGGTTAGGGTTAGGGTTAGGGTTAGGGTTATGTACATGCCATGCACAGCTGAGGTTTAGAGTTGCATTTAGGGTTAGGCCTCTTAGGGTCAGGATTAGGGTTAGGGTTAGGGTTAGGGTTAGGGTTAGGGTTACGTACATGCCATGCACAGCTGAGGTTTAGAGTTCCGTCAAGGGATAGGCCCCATAGGGTCAGGATTAGAGTTAGGGTTAGGGTTAGGGTTAGGGTTAGGGTTAGGTACATGCCATGCACAGCTGAGGTTTTGAGTTCCGTCAAGGGATAGGCCCCATAGGGTCAGGATTATAGTTAGGGTTACGGTTAAGGTTAGGATTAGGGTTAGGGTTAGGGTTAGGGTTAGGGTTAGGGTTAGGGTTAGGGTTACGTACATGCCATGCACAGCTGAGGTTTAGAGTTGCATTTAGGGTTAGGCCTCTTAGGGTCAGGATTAGGGTTAGGGTTAGGGTTAGGGTTAGGGTTAGGGTTACGTACATGCCATGCACAGCTGAGGTTTAGAGTTCCGTCAAGGGATAGGCCCCATAGGGTCAGGATTAGAGTTAGGGTTAGGGTTAGGGTTAGGGTTAGGGTTAGGTACATGCCATGCACAGCTGAGGTTTTGAGTTCCGTTTTGGGATAGGCCCCATAGGGTCAGGATTATAGTTAGGGTTAGGGTTAGGGTTAGGGTTAGGGTTAGGGTTAGGGTTAGGGTTAGGGTTAGGGTTAGGGTTAGGGTTAGGTACATGCCATGCACAGCTGAGGTTTGGAGTTGCGTTTAGGGTTAGGCCTCTTAGGGTCAGGGTTAGGGTTAGGATTAGGATTAGGGTTAGGGTTAGGGTTCAGGTTAGGATTAGGGTTAGGGTTAGGGTTAGGGTTAGGGTTAGGGTTAGGGTTACGTACATGCCATGCACAGCTGAGGTTTAGAGTTGCATTTAGGGTTAGGCCTCTTAGGGTCAGGATTAGGGTTAGGGTTAGGGTTAGGGTTAGGGTTAGGGTTAGGGTTAGGGTTAGGGTTAGGGTTAGGGTTAGGGTTAGGGTTATGTACCTGCCATGCACAGCTGAGGTTTAGAGTTCCGTTTTGGGTTAGGCCTCTTAGGGTCAGGGTTAGGGTTAGGATTAGGATTAGGGTTAGGGTTAGGGTTAGGGTTAGGGTTAGGTACATGCCATGCACAGCTGAGGTTTAGAGTTCCGTTTTGGGTTAGGCCCTTTAGGGTCAGGATTAGAGTTAGGGTTAGGGTTAGGGTTAGGGTTAGGGTTAGGGTTAGGGTTAGGGTTAGGGTTAGGTACATGCCATGCACAGCTGAGGTTTAGAGTTCCGTTTTGGGTTAGGCCTCTTAGGGTCAGGGTTAGGGTAAGGGTTAGCGTTAGGGTTAAGGTTAGGGTTAGGGTTAGGGTTAGGGTTAGGTACATGCCATGCACAGCTGAGGTTTGGAGTTGCGTTTAGGGTTAGGCCTCTTAGGGTCAGGGTTAGGGTTAGGATTAGGATTAGGGTTAGGGTTAGGGTTAAGGTTAGGGTTAGGGTTAGGGTTAGGGTTAGGGTTAGGGTTAGGGTTAGGGTTAGGGTTAGGGTTAGGGTTAGGGTTACGTACATGCCATGCACAGCTGAGGTTTAGAGTTGCATTTAGGGTTAGGCCTCTTAGGGTCAGGATTAGGGTTAGGGTTAGGGTTAGGGTTAGGGTTAGGGTTAGGTACATGCCATGCACAGCTGAGGTTTTGAGTTCCGTCAAGGGATAGGTCCCATAGGGTCAGGATTAGAGTTAGGGTTAGGGTTAGGGTTAGGGTTAGGGTTAAGTGCATGCCATGCACAGCTGAGATTTAGAGTTCCGTTTTGGGTTAGGCCTCTTAGGGTCAGGGTAAGGGTTAGGGTTAGGGTTAGGGTTAGGGTTAAGTGCATGCAATGCACAGCTGAGGTTTAGAGTTCCGTTTTGGGTTAGGCCTCTTAGGGTCAGGGTTAGTGTTAGGATTAGGGTTAGGGTTAGGGTTAGGGTTAGGGTTAGTGTTAGGGTTAGGGTTAGGGTTATGTACATGCCATGCAGAGCTGAGGTTTAGAGTTCCGTTTTGGGTTAGGCCCCTTAGGGTCAGGATTAGAGTTAGGGTTAGGGTTAGCGTTAGGGTTAGGGTTAGGGTTAGGGTTAGGGTTAGGGTTAGGGTTAGGGTTAGGGTTAGGGTTAGGTACATGCCATGCACAGCTGAGGTTTAGAGTTCCGTTTTGGGTTAGGCCTCTTAGGGTCAGGGTTAGGGTAAGGGTTAGCGTTAGGGTTAAGGTTAGGGTTAGGGTTAGGGTTAGGGTTAGGTACATGCCATGCACAGCTGAGGTTTAGAGTTCCGTTTTGGCTTAGGCCTCTTAGGGTCAGGGTTAGGGTAAGGCTTAGCGTTAGGGTTAAGGTTAGGGTTAGGGTTAGGGTTAGGGTTAGGTACATGAAATGCACAACTGAGGTTTGGAGTTGCGTTTAGGGTTAGGCCTCTTAGGGTTAGGGTTAAGGTTAGGGTTAGGGTTACGGTTAGGGTTACGGTTACGGTTACGGTTAAGTGCATGCCATGCACAGCTGAGGTTTAGAGTTGCGTTTAGGGTTAGGCCTCTTAGGGTTAGGGTTACGGTTAAGGTTAGGATTAGGGTTAGGGTTAGGGTTAGGGTTAGGGTTAGGGTTAGGGTTAGGGTTAGGGTTACGTACATGCCATGCACAGCTGAGGTTTAGAGTTGCATTTAGGGTTAGGGTTAGGGTTAGGGTTAGGGTTAGGGTTAGGGTTAGGGTTAGGGTTAGGGTTAGGGTTAGGGTTAGGGTTAGGGTTAGGGTTAGGGTTAGGGTTAGGGTTAGGGTTAGGGTTATGTACATGCCATGCACAGCTGAGGTTTAGAGTTCCGTTTTGGGTTAGGCCCCTTAGGGTCAGGATTAGAGTTAGGGTTAGGGTTAGCGTTAGGTTTAGGGTTAGGGTTAGGGTTAGGGTTAGGGTTAGGGTTAGGGTTAGGGTTAGGGTTAGGGTTAGGGTTAGGGTTAGGGTTAGAGTTAGGTACATGCCATGCACAGCTGAGGTTTAGAGTTCCGTTTTGGGTTAGGCCTCTTAGGGTCAGGGTTAGGGTAAGGGTTAGCGTTAGGGTTAAGGTTAGGGTTAGGGTTAGGGTTAGGGTTAGGTACATGCCATGCACAGCTGAGGTTTAGAGTTCCGTTTTGGCTTAGGCCTCTTAGGGTCAGGGTTAGGGTAAGGCTTAGCGTTAGGGTTAAGGTTAGGGTTAGGGTTAGGGTTAGGGTTAGGTACATGAAATGCACAGCTGAGGTTTGGAGTTGCGTTTAGGGTTAGGCCTCTTAGGGTTAGGGTTAAGGTTAGGGTTAGGGTTAGGGTTAGGGTTAGGGTTACGGTTACGGTTACGGTTAAGTGCATGCCATGCACAGCTGAGGTTTAGAGTTGCGTTTAGGGTTAGGCCTCTTAGGGTTAGGGTTACGGTTAAGGTTAGGATTAGGGTTAGGGTTAGGGTTAGGGTTAGGGTTAGGGTTAGGGTTAGGGTTACGTACATGCCATGCACAGCTGAGGTTTAGAGTTGCATTTAGGGTTAGGCCTCTGAGGGTCAGGATTAGGGTTAGGGTTAGGGTTAGGGTTAGGGTTAGGGTTACGTACATGCCATGCACAGCTGAGGTTTAGAGTTCCATCAAGGGATAGGCCCCATAGGGTCAGGATTAGAGTTAGGGTTAGGGTTAGGGTTAGGGTTAGGGTTAGGTACATGCCATGCACAGCTGAGGTTTTGAGTTCCGTCAAGGGATAGGCCCCATAGGGTCAGGATTAGAGTTAGGGTTAGGGTTAGGGTTAGGGTTAGGTTAGGGTTAGGGTTAGGGTTAGGGTTAGGGTTAGGGTTAGGGTTAGGTACATGCCATGCACAGCTGAGGTTTGGAGTTGCGTTTAGGGTTAGGCCTCTTAGGGTCAGGGTTAGGGTTAGGATTAGGATTAGGGTTAGGGTTAGGGTTAAGGTTAGGATTAGGGTTAGGGTTAGGGTTAGGGTTAGGGTTAGGGTTAGGGTTAGGGTTAGGGTTAGGGTTAGGGTTACGTACATGCCATGCACAGCTGAGGTTTAGAGTTGCATTTAGGGTTAGGCCTCTTAGGGTCATGATTAGGGTTAGGGTTAGGGTTAGGGTTAGGGTTAGGGTTAGGGTTAGGGTTAGGGTTAGGGTTAGGGTTAGGTTTAGGGTTATGTACCTGCCATGCACAGCTGAGGTTTAGAGTTCCGTTTTGGGTTAGGCCTCTTAGGGTCAGGGTTAGGGTTAGGATTAGGATTAGGGTTAGGGTTAGGGTTAGGGTTAGGGTTAGGGTTAGGTACATGCCATGCACAGCTGAGGTTTAGAGTTCCGTTTTGGGTTAGGCCCTTTAGGGTCAGGATTAGAGTTAGGGTTAGGGTTAGCGTTAGGTTTAGGGTTAGGGTTAGGGTTAGGGTTAGGGTTAGGTACATGCCATGCACAGCTGAGGTTTAGAGTTCCGTTTTGGGTTAGGCCTCTTAGGGTCAGGGTTAGGGTAAGGGTTAGCGTTAGGGTTAAGGTTAGGGTTAGGGTTAGGGTTAGGGTTAGGTACATGCCATGCACAGCTGAGGTTTGGAGTTGCGTTTAGGGTTAGGCCTCTTAGGGTCAGGGTTAGGGTTAGGATTAGGATTAGGGTTAGGGTTAGCGTTAAGGTTAGGATTAGGGTTAGGGTTAGGGTTAGGGTTAGGGTTAGGGTTAGGGTTAGGGTTAGGGTTAGGGTTAGGGTTAGGGTTACGTACATGCCATGCACAGCTGAGGTTTAGAGTTGCATTTAGGGTTAGGCCTCTTAGGGTCAGGATTAGGGTTAGGGTTAGGGTTAGGGTTAGGGTTAGGGTTAGGTACATGCCATGCACAGCTGAGGTTTTGAGTTCCGTCAAGGGATAGGTCCCATAGGGTCAGGATTAGAGTTAGGGTTAGGGTTAGGGTTAGGGTTAGGGTTAAGTGCATGCCATGCACAGCTGAGGTTTAGAGTTCCGTTTTGGGTTAGGCCTCTTAGGGTCAGGGTAAGGGTTAGGGTTAGGGTTAGGGTTAGGGTTAGGGTTAGGGTTAGGGTTAGGGTTAGGGTTATGTACATGCCATGCACAGCTGAGGTTTAGAGTTCCGTTTTGGGTTAGGCCCCTTAGGGTCAGGATTAGAGTTAGGGTTAGGGTAAGCGTTAGGTTTAGGGTTAGGGTTAGGGTTAGGGTTAGGGTTAGGGTTAGGTACATGCCATGCACAGCTGAGGTTTAGAGTTCCGTTTTGGGTTAGGCCTCTTAGGGCCAGGGTTAGGGTAAGGGTTAGCGTTAGGGTTAAGGTTAGGGTTAGGGTTAGGGTTAGGATTAGGGTTAGCGTTAGGGTTAGGGTTAGGGTTAGGGTTAGGGTTAGGGTTAGGGTTAGGGTTACGGTTACGGTTACGGTTACGGTTACGGTTAAGTGCATGCCATGCACAGCTGAGGTTTAGAGTTGCGTTTAGGGTTAGGCCTCTTAGGGTTAGGGTTACGGTTAAGGTTAGGATTAGGGTTAGGGTTAGGGTTAGAGTTAGGGTTAGGGTTAGGGTTAAGTGCATGCCATGCACAGCTGAGGTTTAGAGTTCCGTTTTGGGTTAGGCCTCTTAGGGTCAGGGTTAGGGTTAGGTTTAGGGTTAGGGTTAGGGTTAGGGTTAGGGTTAGGTTTAGGGTTATGTACCTGCCATGCACAGCTGAGGTTTAGAGTTCCGTTTTGGGTTAGGCCTCTTAGGGTCAGGGTTAGGGTTAGGATTAGGATTAGGGTTAGGGTTAGGGTTAGGGTTAGGGTTAGGGTTAGGTACATGCCATGCACAGCTGACGTTTAGAGTTCCGTTTTGGGTTCGGCCTCTTAGGGTCAGGGTTAGGGTTAGGGTTAGGGTTAGGGTTAGGGTTAGGGTTAGGGTTACCTACATGCCATGAACAGCTGAGGTTTAGAGATGCGTTTAGGGTTAGGCCTCTTAGGGTTAGGGTTAAGGTTAGGGTTAGGGTTAGGGTTAGGGTTAGGGTTATGTGCATGCCATGCACAGCTGAGGTTTAGAGTTGCGTTTTGGGTTAGGTCACGTAGGGTGAGGGTTAGGGTTAAGGTTAGGGATAGGGTTAGTGTTAACTGCATGCCATGCACAGCTGAGGTTTAGAGTTCCATTTTGGATTAGGCCTCTTAGGATCAGGGTTAGGGTTAGGGTTAGGGTTAGGGTTAGGGTTAGGGTTAGGGTTACGTACATGCCATGCACAGCTGAGGTTTAGAGTTGCATTTAGGGTTAGGCCTCTTAGGGTCAGGATTAGGGTTAGGGTTAGGGTTAGGGTTAGGGTTAGGGTTAGGTACATGCCATGCACAGCTGAGGTTTTGAGTTCCGTCAAGGGATAGGCCCCATAGGGTCAGGATTAGAGTTAGGGTTAGGGTTAGGGTTAGGGTTAGGGTTAAGTGCATGCAATGCACAGCTGAGGTTTAGAGTTCCGTTTTGGGTTAGGCCTCTTAGGGTCAGGGTTAGTGTTAGGATTAGGGTTAGGGTTAGGGTTAGGGTTAGGGTTAGGGTTAGGGTTAGGGTTATGTACATGTCATGCACAGCTGAGGTTTAGAGTTCCGTTTTGGGTTAGGCCCCTTAGGGTCAGGATTAGAGTTAGGGTTAGGGTTAGCGTTAGGGTTAGGGTTAGGGTTAGGGTTAGGGTTAGGGTTAGGGTTAGGGTTAGGGTTAGGGTTAGGGTTAGGGTTAGGTACATGCCATGCACAGCTGAGGTTTAGAGTTCCGTTTTGGGTTAGGCCTCTTAGGGTCAGGGTTAGGGTAAGGGTTAGCGTTAGGGTTAAGGTTAGGGTTAGGGTTAGGGTTAGGGTTAGGTACATGCCATGCACAGCTGAGGTTTAGAGTTCCGTTTTGTCTTAGGCCTCTTAGGGTCAGGGTTAGGGTAAGGGTTAGCGTTAGGGTTAAGGTTAGGGTTAGGGTTAGGGTTAGGGTTAGGTACATGAAATGCACAGCTGAGGTTTGGAGTTGCGTTTAGGGTTAGGCCTCTTAGGGTTAGGGTTAAGGTTAGGGTTAGGGTTAGGGTTAGGGTTACGGTTACGGTTAAGTGCATGCCATGCACAGCTGAGGTTTAGAGTTGCGTTTAGGGTTAGGCCTCTTAGGGTTAGGGTTACGGTTAAGGTTAGGATTAGGGTTAGGGTTAGGGTTAGGGTTAGGGTTAGGGTTAGGGTTAGGGTTACGTACATGCCATGCACAGCTGAGGTTTAGAGTTGCATTTAGGGTTAGGCCTCTTAGGGTCAGGATTAGGGTTAGGGTTAGGGTTAGGGTTAGGGTTAGGGTTACGTACATGCCATGCACAGCTGAGGTTTAGAGTTCCGTCAAGGGATAGGCCCCATAGGGTCAGGATTAGAGTTAGGGTTAGGGTTAGGGTTAGGGTTAGGGTTAGGGTTAGGGTTAGGGTTAGGGTTAGGGTTAGGGTTAGGTACATGCCATGCACAGCTGAGGTTTAGAGTTGCGTTTAGGGTTAGGCCTCTTAGGGTCAGGGTTAGGGTTAGGATTAGGATTAGGGTTAGGGTTAGGGTTAGGGTTAGGGTTAGGGTTAGGGTTAGGGTTAGGGTTAGGGTTAGGTACATGCCATGCACAGCTGAGGTTTGGAGTTGCGTTTAGGGTTAGGCCTCTTAGGGTCAGGGTTAGGATTAGAGTTAGGGTTAGGGTTAGGGTTAGGGTTAAGGTTAGGATTACGGTTAGGGTTAGGGTTAGGGTTAGGGTTAGGGTTAGGGTTAGGGTTAGGGTTAGGGTTAGGGTTAGGGTTACGTACATGCCATGCACAGCTGAGGTTTAGAGTTGCATTTAGGGTTAGGCCTCTTAGGGTCAGGATTAGGGTTAGGGTTAGGGTTAGGGTTAGGGTTAGGGTTAGGGTTAGGTACATGCCATGCACAGCTGAGGTTTTGAGTTCCGTCAAGGGATAGGCCCCATAGGGTCAGGATTAGAGTTAAGGTTAGGGTTAGGGTTAGGGTTAAGTGCATGCCATGCACAGCTGAGGCTTAGAGTTCCGTTTTGGGTTAGGCCTCTTAGGGTCAGGGTAAGGGTTAGGGTTAGGGTTAGGGTTAGGGTTAGGGTTAGGGTTAGGGTTAGGGTTAGGGTTAGGGTTAG
>NW_026599602.1:2250000-2252500 GCF_023634155.1 Falco peregrinus | reverse complement strand
TTTGGGTTCGGCCTCTTAGGGTCAGGGTTAGGGTTAGGGTTAGGGTTAGGGTTAGGGTTACGTACATGCCATGCACAGCTGAGGTTTAGAGTTGCATTTAGGGTTAGGCCTCTTAGTGTTAGGGTTAGGGTTAGGGTTATGTACATGCCATGCACAGCTGAGGTTTAGAGTTCCGTCAAGGGTTAGGACCCTTAGGGTCAGGATTAGGGTTAGGGTCAGTGTTAGGGTTAGGGTTAGGGTTAGGGTTAGGGTTAGGGTTAGGGTTAGAGTTACGTACATGCCATGCACAGCTGAGGTTTAGAGTTGCGTTTAGGGTTAGGCCTCTTAGGGTTAGGGTTAAGGTTAGGTTTAGGGTTAGGGTTAGGGTTAGGGTTAGGGTTAGGGTAGGGTTAGGGTTAGGGTTAGGGTTACCTACATGCCATGCACAGCTGAGGTTTAGAGTTGCGTTTAGGGTTAGGCCTCTTAGGGTTAGGGTTAAGGTTAGGGTTAGGGTTAGGGTTAGGGTTAGGGTTAAGTGCATGCCATGCACAGCTGAGGTTTAGAGTTCCGTTTTGGGTTAGGTCACTTAGGGTTAGGGTTAGGGTTAAGGTTAGGGTTAGGGTTAGGGTTAGGGTTAGGGTTAGGGTTAGTGTTAACTGCATGCCATGCACAGCTGAGGTTTGGAGTTCCGTTTTGGGTTTGGCCTCTTAGGGTCAGGGTTAGGGTTAGGGTTAGGGTTAGGGTTAGGGTTACGTACATGCCATGCACAGCTGAGGTTTAGAGTTGCATTTAGGGTTAGGCCTCTTAGGGTCAGGATTAGGGTTAGGGTTAGGGTTAGGGTAAGGGTTAGGGTTAGGTACATGCCATGCACAGCTGAGGTTATAGAGTTCCGTGAAGGGTTAGGCCTCTTAGGGTCAGGATTAGGGTTAGGTTTAGGGTTAGGGTTAGGGTTAGGGTTAGGGTTAGGGTTAGGGTTAGGGTTAGGGTTATGTACCTGCCATGCACAGCTGAGGTTTAGAGTTCCGTCTAGGGTTAGGAATTTTAGGGTCAGGATTAGGGTTAGGTTTAGGATTAGGGTTAGGGTTAGGGTTAGGGTTAGGGTTACCTACATGCCATGCACAGCTGAGGTTGAGTTCCGTTTAGGGATAGGCCTCTTAGGGTAAGTATTAGGGTTAGGGTTAGGATTAGGGTTAGGTTTAGGGTTAGGGTTAGGGTTAGGGTTAGGGTTAGGGTTAGGGTTAGGGTTAGGGTTAGGGTTAGGGTTAGGGTTAGGGTTAGGGTTAGGGTTATGTACATGCCATGCACAGCTGAGGTTTAGAGTTCCGTTTTGGGTTAGGCCCCTTAGGGTCAGGATTAGAGTTAGGGTTAGGGTAAGCGTTAGGTTTAGGGTTAGGGTTAGGGTTAGGGTTAGGGTTAGGGTTAGGGTTAGGTACATGCCATGCACAGCTGAGGTTTAGAGTTCCGTTTTGGGTTAGGCCTCTTAGGGTCAGGGTTAGGGTAAGGGTTAGCGTTAGGGTTAAGGTTAGGGTTAGGTTTAGGATTAGGGTTAGGGTTAGGGTTAGGGTTAGGGTTAGGGTTAGGGTTAGGGTTAGGGTTAGGGTTACGGTTACGGTTACGGTTACGGTTACGGTTAAGTGCATGCCATGCACAGCTGAGGTTTAGAGTTGCGTTTAGGGTTAGGCCTCTTAGGGTTAGGGTTACCGTTAAGGTTAGGATTAGGGTTAGGGTTAGTGTTAGAGTTAGGGTTAGGGTTAAGTGCATGCCATGCACAGCTGAGGTTTAGAGTTCCGTTTTGGGTTAGGCCTCTTAGGGTTAGGGTTAGGGTTAGGGTTAGGGTTAGGGTTACGGTTAGGGTTAGGGTTAGGGTTAGGTACATGCCATGCACAGCTGAGGTTTAGAGTTCCGTCAAGGGTTAGGCCTCTTAGGGTCTGGGTTAGGGTTAGGTTTAGGGTTAGGGTTAGGGTTAGGGTTAGGGTTAGGGTTAGGGTTATGTACATGCCATGCACAGCTGAGGTTTAGAGTTCCGTTTTGGGTTAGGCCTCTTAGGGTCAGGGTTAGGGTTAGGATTAGGATTAGGGTTAGGGTTAGGGTTAGGTTTAGGGTTAGGGTTAGGGTTAGGTACATGCCATGCACAGCTGACGTTTAGAGTTCCGTCAAGGGTTAGGCCTCTTAGGGTCAGGGTTAGGGTTAGGGTTAGGGTTAGGGTTAGGGTTAGGGTTAGGGTTAGGGTTAGGGTTACGTACATGCCATGCACAGCTGAGGTTTAGAGTTGCGTTTAGGGTTAGGCCTCTTAGGGTTAGGGTTAAGGTTAGGGTTAGGGTTAGTGTTAGGGTTAGGGTTAGGGTTAGGGTTAGGGTTAGGGTTAGGGTTAGGTACATGCCATGCACAGCTGACGTTTAGAGTTCCGTTTTGGGTTAGGCCTCTTATGGTCAGTGTTAGGGTTAGGGTTAGGGTTAGGGTTAGGGTTAGGGTTAGGGTTAGGGTTAGGGTTAGCGTTAGGGTTAGGGTTAGGGTTAGGGTT
>NW_026599602.1:2217500-2222500 GCF_023634155.1 Falco peregrinus | reverse complement strand
TGGGTTCGGCCTCTTAGGGTCAGGGTTAGGGTTAGGGTTAGGGTTAGGGTTAGGGTTAGGGTTACGTACATGCCATGCACAGCTGAGGTTTAGAGTTGCATTTAGGGTTAGGCCTCTTAATGTTAGGGTTAGGGTTAGGGTTATGTACATGCCATGCACAGCTGAGGTTTAGAGTTCCGTCAAGGGTTAGGACCCTTAGGGTCAGGATTAGGGTTAGGGTTAGGGTTAGGGTTAGGGTTAGGGTTAGGGTTAGGGTTAGGGTTAGAGTTAGAGTTACGTACATGCCATGCACAGCTGAGGTTTAGAGTTGCGTTTAGGGTTAGGCCTCTTAGGGTTAGGGTTAAGGTTAGGTTTAGGGTTAGGGTTAGGGTTAGGGTTAGGGTAGGGTTAGGGTTAGGGTTAGGGTTACCTACATGCCATGCACAGCTGAGGTTTAGAGTTGCGTTTAGGGTTAGGCCTCTTAGGGTTAGGGTTAAGGTTAGGGTTAGGGTTAGGGTTAGGGTTAGGGTTAAGTGCATGCCATGCACAGCTGAGGTTTAGAGTTCCGTTTTGGGTTAGGTCACTTAGGGTTAGGGTTAGGGTTAAGGTTAGGGTTAGGGTTAGGGTTAGGGTTAGGGTTAGGGTTAGTGTTAACTGCATGCCATGCACAGCTGAGGTTTGGAGTTCCGTTTTGGGTTAGGCCTCTTAGGGTCAGGGTTAGGGTTAGGGTTAGGGTTAGGGTTAGGGTTAGGGTTAGGGTTAGGTACATGCCATGCACAGCTGAGGTTTAGAGTTCCGTCAAGGGTTAGGCCTCTTAGGGTCAGGGTTAGTGTTAGGTTTAGGGTTATGTACCTGCCATGCACAGCTGAGGTTTAGAGTTGCGTCTAGGGTTAGGACTCTTAGGGT
This sequence comes from Falco peregrinus, assembly GCF_023634155.1. NCBI lineage: Eukaryota > Metazoa > Chordata > Aves > Falconiformes > Falconidae > Falco > Falco peregrinus. The sequence goes on along the minus strand of NW_026599602.1, from coordinate 2,221,615 downwards.
CAGGGTTAGGGTTAGGTTTAGGATTAGGGTTAGGGTTAGGGTTAGGGTTAGGGTTAGGGTTAGGGTTAGGGTTAGGGTTAGGATTAGGGTTAGGTACATGCCATGCACAGCTGACGTTTAGAGTTCCGTTTTGGGTTCGGCCTCTTAGGGTCAGGGTTAGGGTTAGGGTTAGGGTTAGGGTTAGGGTTACGTACATGCCATGCACAGCTGAGGTTTGGAGTTCCGTCAAGGGTTAGGACCCTTAGGGTCAGGATTAGGGTTAGGGTTAGGGTTAGCGTTAGGGTTAGGGTTAGGGTTAGGGTTAGGGTTAGGGTTAGGGTTAGGGTTAGGGTTAGAGTTACGTACATGCCATGCACAGCTGAGGTTTAGAGTTGCGTTTAGGGTTAGGCCTCTTAGGGTTAGGGTTAAGGTTAGGTTTAGGGTTAGGGTTAGGGTTAGGGTTAGGGTAGGGTTAGGGTTAGGGTTAGGGTTACCTACATGCCATGCACAGCTGAGGTTTAGAGTTGCGTTTAGGGTTAGGCCTCTTAGGGTTAGGGTTAGGGTTAGGGTTAGGGTTAGGGTTAGGGTTAGGTACATGCCATGCACAGCTGAGGTTTAGAGTTCCGTCAAGGGTTAGGCCTCTTAGGGTCAGGGTTACTGTTAGGTTTAGGGTTAGGGTTAGGGTTAGGGTTAGGGTTAGGGTTAGGGTTAGGGTTATGTACCTGCCATGCACAGCTGAGGTTTAGAGTTGCGTCTAGGGTTAGGACTCTTAGGGTCAGGGTTAGGGTTAGGTTTAGGATTAGGGTTAGGGTTAGGGTTAGGATTAGGGTTAGGGTTAGGGTTAGGGTTAGGGTTAGGGTTAGGTACATGCCATGCACAGCTGACGTTTAGAGTTCCGTTTTGGGTTCGGCCTCTTAGGGTCAGGGTTAGGGTTAGGGTTAGGGTTAGGGTTAGGGTTACGTACATGCCATGCACAGCTGAGGTTTAGAGTTGCATTTAAGGTTAGGCCTCTTAGTGTTAGGGTTAGGGTTAGGGTTATGTACATGCCATGCACAGCTGAGGTTTAGAGTTCCGTCAAGGGTTAGGACCCTTAGGGTCAGGATTAGGGTTAGGGTTAGGGTTAGGGTTAGCGTTAGGGTTAGGGTTAGGGTTAGGGTTAGGGTTAGGGTTAGGGTTAGGGTTAGGGTTAGGGTTAGAGTTACGTACATGCCATGCACAGCTGAGGTTTAGAGTTGCGTTTAGGGTTAGGCCTCTTAGGGTTAGGGTTAAGGTTAGGTTTAGGGTTAGGGTTAGGGTTAGGGTTAGAGTAGGGTTAGGGTTAGGGTTAGGGTTACCTACATGCCATGCACAGCTGAGGTTTAGAGTTGCGTTTAGGGTTAGGCCTCTTAGGGTTAGGGTTAAGGTTAGGGTTAGGGTTAGGGTTAGGGTTAGGGTTAAGTGCATGCCATGCACAGCTGAGGTTTAGAGTTCCGTTTTGGGTTAGGTCACTTAGGGTTAGGGTTAGGTTAAGGTTAGGGTTAGGGTTAGGGTTAGGGTTAGGGTTAGGGTTAGTGTTAACTGCATGCCATGCACAGCTGAGGTTTAGAGTTGCGTTTAGGGTTAGGCCTCTTAGGGTCAGGATTAGGGTTAGGATTAGGGTTAGGGTAAGGGTTAGGGTTAGGTACATGCCATGCACAGCTGAGGTTTAGAGTTCCGTTTTGGGTTCGGCCTCTTAGGGTCAGAGTTAGGGTTAGGGTTAGGGTTAGGGTTAGGGTTAGGGTTAGGGTTAGGGTTAGTGTTAGGGTTACCTACATGCCATGCACAGCTGAGGTTTAGAGTTGCGTTTAGGGTTAGGCCTCTTAGGGTTAGGGTTAGGGTTAGGGTTAGGGTTAAGGTTAGAATTAGGGTTAGGGTTAGGGTTAGGGTTAGGGTTAGGGTTAGGGTTAGGGTTAGGGTTAGGGTTAGGGTTAGGGTTAGGGTTAGGGTTAGGGTTAGAGTTACGTACATGCCATGCACAGCTGAGGTTTAGAGTTGCGTTTAGGGTTAGGCCTCTTAGGGTTAGGGTTAAGGTTAGGGTTAGGGTTAGGGTTAGGGTTAGGGTTAGGGTAGCGTTAGGGTTAGGGTTAGGGTTACCTACATGCCATGCACAGCTGAGGTTTAGAGTTGCGTTTAGGGTTAGGCCTCTTAGGGTTAGGGTTAAGGTTAGGGTTAGGGTTAGGGTTAGGGTTAGGGTTAAGTGCATGCCATGCACAGCTGAGGTTTAGAGTTCCGTTTTGGGTTAGGTCACTTAGGGTTAGGGTTAGGGTTAAGGTTAGGGTTAGGGTTAGGGTTAGGGTTAGGGTTAGGGTTAGTGTTAACTGCATGCCATGCACAGCTGAGGTTTGGAGTTCCGTTTTGGGTTAGGCCTCTTAGGGTCAGGGTTAGGGTTAGGGTTAGGGTTAGGTTTAGGGTTAGGGTTAGGGTTAGGGTTAGGGTTAGGGTTACCTACATGCCATGCACAGCTGAGGTTTAGAGTTGCGTTTAGGGTTAGGCCTCTTAGGGTTAGGGTTAGGGTTAGGGTTAAGGGTAAGGTTTGAATTAGGGTTAGGGTTAGGGTTAGGGTTAGGGTTAGGGTTAGGGTTAGGGTTAGGGTTAGGGTTAGGGTTAAGTGCATGCCATGCACAGCTGATGTTTAGAGTTGCGTTTAGGGTTAGACCTCTTAGGGTTAGGGTTACGGTTAAGGTTAGGATTAGGGTTAGGGTTAGGGTTAGGGTTAGGGTTAGGGTTAGGGTTAACTGCATGCCATGCACAGCTGAGGTTTAGAGTTCCGTTTTGGGTTAGGCCTCTTAGGGTCAGGGTTAGGGTTAGGGTTAGGGTTAGGGTTAGGGTTAGGTACATGCCATGCACAGCTGAGGTTTAGAGTTCCGTCAAGGGTTAGGCCTCTTAGGGTCAGGGTTAGTGTTAGGTTTAGGGTTATGTACCTGCCATGCACAGCTGAGGTTTAGAGTTGCGTCTAGGGTTAGGACTCTTAGGGTCAGGGTTAGGGTTAGGTTTAGGATTAGGGTTAGGGTTAGGGTTAGGGTTAGGGTTAGGGTTAGGGTTAGGGTTAGGGTTAGGATTAGGGTTAGGTACATGCCATGCACAGCTGAGGTTTAGAGTTCCGTTTTGGGTTCGGCCTCTTAGGGTCAGGGTTAGGGTTAGGGTTAGGGTTATGGTTAGGGTTAAGTGCATGCCATGCACAGCTGAGGTTTGGAGTTCCGTCAAGGGTTAGGACCCTTAGGGTCAGGATTAGGGTTAGGGTTAGGGTTAGCGTTAGGGTTAGGGTTAGGGTTAGGGTTAGGGTTAGGGTTAGGGTTAGAGTTACGTACATGCCATGCACAGCTGAGGTTTAGAGTTGCGTTTAGGGTTAGGCCTCTTAGGGTTAGGGTTAAGGTTAGGTTTAGGGTTAGGGTTAGGGTTAGGGTTAGGGTAGGGTTAGGGTTAGGGTTAGGGTTACCTACATGCCATGCACAGCTGAGGTTTAGAGTTGCGTTTAGGGTTAGGCCTCTTAGGGTTAGGGTTAGGGTTAGGGTTAGGGTTAGGGTTAGGGTTAGGGTTAGGTACATGCCATGCACAGCTGAGGTTTAGAGTTCCGTCAAGGGTTAGGCCTCTTAGGGTCAGGGTTACTGTTAGGTTTAGGGTTAGGGTTAGGGTTAGGGTTAGGGTTAGGGTTAGGGTTAGGGTTATGTACCTGCCATGCACAGCTGAGGTTTAGAGTTGCGTCTAGGGTTAGGACTCTTAGGGTCAGGGTTAGGGTTAGGTTTAGGATTAGGGTTAGGGTTAGGGTTAGGATTAGGGTTAGGGTTAGGGTTAGGGTTAGGGTTAGGGTTAGGGTTAGGTACATGCCATGCACAGCTGACGTTTAGAGTTCCGTTTTGGGTTCGGCCTCTTAGGGTCAGGGTTAGGGTTAGGGTTAGGGTTAGGGTTAGGGTTACGTACATGCCATGCACAGCTGAGGTTTAGAGTTGCATTTAAGGTTAGGCCTCTTAGTGTTAGGGTTAGGGTTAGGGTTATGTACATGCCATGCACAGCTGAGGTTTAGAGTTCCGTCAAGGGTTAGGACCCTTAGGGTCAGGATTAGGGTTAGGGTTAGGGTTAGGGTTAGCGTTAGGGTTAGGGTTAGGGTTAGGGTTAGGGTT
>NW_026599602.1:2207500-2215000 GCF_023634155.1 Falco peregrinus | reverse complement strand
GTTAGGGTTAGGGTTAGGGTTAGGGTTAGGGTTAGGGTTACCTACATGCCATGCACAGCTGAGGTTGAGTTCCGTTTAGGGTTAGGCCTCTTAGGGTAAGTATTAGGGTTAGGGTTAGGATTAGGGTTAGGTTTAGGGTTAGGGTTAGGGTTAGGGTTAGGGTTAGGGTTAGGGTTAGGGTTAGGGTTAGGGTTAGGGTTAGGGTTAGGTTTAGGTACATGCCATGCACAGCTGAGGTTTAGAGTTCCGTTTAGGGTTAGGTCTCTTAGAGTTAGGGTTAGGGTTAGGGTTAGGGTTAGGGTTAGGTACATGCCATGCACAGCTGAGGTTTAGAGTTCCGTTTTGGGTTAGGCCTCTTAGGGTCAGGGTTAGGGTTAGGGTTAGGGTTAGGGTTAGGGTTAGCGTTAGAGTTAGGGTTAGGGTTAGGGTTAGGGTTACGGTTACGGTTACGGTTACGGTTACGGTTACGGTTAAGTGCATGCCATGCACAGCTGAGGTTTAGAGTTACGTTTAGGGTTAGGCCTCTTAGGGTTAGGGTTAGGGTTAAGGTTACGATTAGGGTTAGGGTTAGGGTTAGGGTTAGGGTTAGGTTAACTGCATGCCATGCACAGCTGAGGTTTAGAGTTGCGTTTAGGGTTAGGCCTCTTAGGGTTAGGGTAAAGGTTAGGGTTAGGGTTAGGGTTAGGGTTAGGGTTAAGTGCATGCCATGCACAGCTGAGGTTTAGAGTTCCGTTTTGGGTTAGGTCACTTAGGGTTAGGGTTAGGGTTAAGGTTAGGGTTAGGGTTAGGTTTAGGGTTAGGGTAACGTACATGCCATGCACAGCTGAGGTTTAGAGTTGCGTTTAGGGTTAGGCCTCTTAGGGTCAGGATTAGGGTTAGGTTTAGGGTTAGGGTAAGGGTTAGGGTTAGGTACATGCCATGCACAGCTGAGGTTATAGAGTTCCGTGAAGGGTTAGGCCTCTTAGGGTAAGGATTAGGGTTAGGGTTAGGGTTAGGGTTAGGGTTAGGGTTAGGGTTATGTACATGCCATGCACAGCTGAGGTTTAGAGTTCCGTCTAGGGTTAGGAATTTTAGGGTCAGGGTTAGGGTTAGGTTTAGGATTAGGGTTAGGGTTAGGGTTAGGGTTAGGTACATGCCATGCACAGCTGAGGTTTAGAGTTCCGTTTTGGGTAAGGCCTCTTAGGGTCAGGGTTAGGGTTAGGGTTAGGGTTAGGGTTAGGGTTAGGGTTAGGGTTAGGGTTAGGGTTAGGGTTAGGGTTAGGGTTACCTACATGCCATGCACAGCTGAGGTTTAGAGTTCCGTTTTGGGTTAGGCCTCTTAGGGTTAGGGTTCAGGTTAGGGTTAGGGTTAGGGTTAGTGTTAGGGTTACCTACATGCCATGCACAGCTGAGGTTTAGAGATGCATTTAGGGTTAGGACTCTTAGGGTTAGGGTTAAGGTTAGGGTTAGGGTTAGGGTTAGGGTTAGGGTTAGGGTTACGTACATGCCATGCACAGCTGAGGTTTAGAGTTTCGTTTAGGGTTAGGCCTCTTAGGGTCAGGGTTAGGGTTAGGGTTAGGGTTAGGGTTAGAGTTAGGGTTAGGTACATGCCATGCACAGCTGAGGTTTAGAGTTCCGTCAAGGGTTAGGCCTCTTAGGGTCAGGATTAGGGTTAGGTTTAGGGTTAGGGTTAGGGATTGGTTTAGGGTTAGGGTTAGGGTTAAGTGCATGCCATGCACAGCTGAGGTTTAGAGTTCCGTTTAGGGTTAGGTCTCTTAGGGTTAGGGTTAGGGTTAAGGTTAGGGTTAGGGTTAGGGTTAGAGTTAGGGTTAGGGTTAGGGTTAGTGTTAACTGCATGCCATGCACAGTTGAGGTTTAGAGTTGCGTTTTGGGTTAGGCCTCTTAGGGTTACGGTTAGGGATAGGGTTAGGGTTAGGGTTAGGGTTAGGGTTAGGGTTATGTACATGCCATGCACAGCTGAGGTTTAGAGTTCCGTCAAGGGTTAGGCCCCTTAGGGTCAGGATTAGAATTAGGGTTAGGGTTAGCGTTAGGGTTAGGGTTATGGTTAGGGTTAGGGTTAGGGTTAGGGTTAAGGTTAGGGTTAGGGTTAGGGTTAGGGTTACCTACATGCCATGCACAGCTGAGCTTTAGAGTTGCGTTTAGGGTTAGGCCTCTTAGGGTTAGGGTTAAGGTTAGGGTTAGGGTTAGGGTTAGGGTTAGGGTTAGGGTTAGGGTTAGCGTTAGGGTTAGGGTTAGGGTTAGGGTTAGGGTTACGGTTACGGTTACGGTTACGGTTACGGTTATGGTTACGGTTACGGTTAAGTGCATGCCATGCACAGCTGAGGTTTAGAGTTACGTTTAGGGTTAGGCCTCTTAGGGTTAGGGTTAGGGTTAAGGTTAAAATTAGGTTTAGGGTTAGGGTTAGGGTTAGGGTTAGGGTTAGGGTTAGGGTTAGGGTTAGGGTTAGGGTTAGGTACACGCCATGCACAGCTGAGGTTTAGAGTTCCGTCAAGGGTTAGGCCTCTTAGGGTCAGGATTAGTGTTAGGTTTAGGGTTAGGGTTAGGGTTAGGGTTAGGTTTAGGGTTATGTACCTGCCATGCACAGCTGAGGTTTAGAGTTGCGTTTAGGGTTAGGCCTCTTAGGGTCAGGATTAGGGTTAGGTTTAGGATTAGGGTTAGGGTTAGGGTTAGGGTTAGGGTTAGGGTTAGGGTTAGGTACATGCCATGCACAGCTGACGTTTAGAGTTCCGTTTTGGGTTCGGCCTCTTAGGGTCAGGGTTAGGGTTAGGGTTAGGGTTAGGGTTAGGGTTACGTACATGCCATGCACAGCTGAGGTTTAGAGTTGCGTTTAGGGTTAGGCCTCTTAGGGTTAGGGTTAGGGTTAGGGTTAGGGTTAGGGTTAGGGTTAGGGTTAGGGTTAGGGTTAGGGTTACGGTTACCGTTACGGTTACGGTTACGGTTACGGTTAAGTGCATGCCATGCACAGCTGAGGTTTAGAGTTGCGTTTAAGGTTAGGCCTCTTAGGGTTAGGGTTAGGGTTAAGGTTAGGATTAGGGTTAGGGTTAGGGTTACAGTTAGGGTTAGGGTTAGGGTTGACTGCATGCCATGCACAGCTGAGGTTTAGAGTTCCGTTTTGGGTTAGGCCTCTTAGGGTCAGGGCTAGGGTTAGGGTTAGGGTTAGGGTTAGGGTTAGGGTTAGGGTTAGGGTTAGGGTTAGGGTTAGGGTTAGGTACACGCCATGCACAGCTGAGGTTTAGAGTTCCGTCAAGGGTTAGGCCTCTTAGGGTCAGGGTTAGGGTTAGGTTTAGGGTTAGGGTTAGGGTTAGGGTTAGGGTTAGGTTTAGGGTTATGTACCTGCCATGAACAGCTGAGGTTTCGATTTGCGTCTAGGGTTAGGACTCTTAGGGTCAGGGTTAGGGTTAGGTTTAGGATTAGGGTTAGGGTTAGGGTTAGGGTTAGGGTTAGGGTTAGGGTTAGGGTTAGGGTTAGGGTTAGGGTTAGGTACACGCCATGCACAGCTGAGGTTTAGAGTTCCGTCAAGGGTTAGGCCTCTTAGGGTCAGGGTTAGGGTTAGGTTTAGGGTTAGGGTTAGGGTTAGGTTTAGGGTTATGTACCTGCCATGCACAGCTGAGGTTTAGAGTTCCGTTTTGGGTTAGGTCTCTTAGGGTTAGGGTTAGCGTTAAGGTTAGGGTTAGGGTTAGGGTTAGGGTTAGGGTTAGGGTTAGTGTTAACTGCATGCCATGCACAGCTGAGGTTTAGAGTTCCGTTTTGGGTTAGGCCTCTTAGGGTCAGGGTTAGGGTTAGGGTTAGGGTTAGGGTTAGGCTTAGGTTTAGGGTTAGGGTTAGGTACATGCCATGCACAGCTGAGGTTTAGAGTTGCGTTTTGGGTTAGGCCTCTTAGGGTCAGGATAAGGGTTAGGGTCAGGATTAGGGTTAGGTTTAGGGCTAGGGTTAGGGTTAGGGTTAGGGTTAGGGTTAGGGTTAGGGTTAGGGTTACGTACATGCCATGCACAGCTGAGGTTTAGAGTTGCGTTTAGGGTTAGGCCTCTTAGGTTAGGGTTAGAGTTAGGGTTAGGGTTAGGGTTAGGGTTAGGGTTAGGGTTAGGGTTAGGGTTAGGGTTAGGTTTAGGGGTAGGGTTAGGGTTAGGGTTAGGTACATGCCATGCACAGCTGAGGTTTTGAGTTTCGTTTAGGGTTAGGTCACTTAGGGTTAGGGTTAGGGTTAAGGTTAGGGTTAGGGTTAGGGTTAGGGTTAGGGTTAGGGTTAGGGTTAGGGTTAGGGTTAGTGTTAACTGCATGCCATGCACAGCTGAGGTTTAGAGTTCCGTTTTGGGTTAGGCCTCTTAGGGTCAGGGTTAGGGTTAGGGTTAGGGCTAGGGTTAGGGTTAGGGTTAGGGTTAGGGTTAGGGTTAAGTGCATGACATGCACAGCTGAGATTTAGAGTTCCGTTTTGGGTTAGGCCTCTTAGGGTCAGGGTTAGGGTTAGGGTTAGGGTTAGGGTTAGGGTTACGTACATGCCATGCACAGCTGAGGTTTAGAGTTCCGTTTAGGGTTAGGTCACTTAGGGTTAGGGTTAGGGTTAAGGTTAGGATTAGGGTTAGGGTTAGGGTTAGGGTTAGTGTTAACTGCATGCCATGCACAGCTGAGGTTTAGAGTTCCGTTTTGGGTTAGGCCTCTTAGGGTCAGGGTTAGGGTTAGGGTTAGGGCTAGGGTTAGGGTTAGGGTTAGGGTTAGGGTTAGGGTTAGGGTTAGGGTTAAGTGCATGCCATGCACAGCTGAGGTTTAGAGTTCCGTTTTGGGTTAGGCCTCTTAGGGTCAGGGTTAGGGTTAGGGTTAGGGTTAGGGTTAGGGTTAGGGTTAGTGTTAGGGTTACCTACATGCCATGCACAGCTGAGGTTTAGAGTTGCGTTTAGGGTTAGGCCTCTTAGGGTTAGGGTTAAGGTTAGGGTTAGGGTTAGGGTTAGGGTTAGGGTTAGGGTTAGGGTTAGGGTTAGGGTTAGGGTTAGGGTTACGGTTACGGTTAAGCGCATGCCATGCACAGCTGAGGTTTAGAGTTCCATTTTGGGTTAGGCCTCTTAGGGTTAGGGTTAGGGTTAGGGTTAGGGTTAGGGTTAGGGTTAGGGTTATGTACATGCCATGCACAGCTGAGGTTTAGAGTTCCGTTTAGGGTTAGGCCTCTTAGGGTCAGGGTTAGGGTTAGGGTTAGCGTAAGGTTTAGGTTTAGGGTTAGGGTTAGGGTTAGGGTTAGGGTTAGGGTTAGGGTTACGTACATGCCATGCACAGCTGAGGTTTAGAGTTGCGTTTAGGGTTAGGCCTCTTAGGGTTAGGGTTAAGGTTAGGGTTGGGGTTAGGGTTAGGGTTAGGGTTAGGGTTAAGTGCATGCCGTGCACAGCTGAGGTTTAGAGTTCCGTTTTGGGTTAGGCCTCTTAGGGTTAGGGTTAAGGTTAAGGTTAGGGTTAGGGTTAGGGTTAGGGTTAGGGTTAGGGTTAAGTGCATGCCATGCACAGCTGAGGTTTAGAGTTTCGTTTTGGGTTAGGTCACTTAGGGTTAGGGTTAGGGTTAAGGTTAGGGTTAGGGTTAGGGTTAGGGTTAGGGTTAGGGTTAGTGTTAACTGCATGCCATGCACAGCTGAGGTTTAGAGTTCCGTTTTGGGTTAGGCCTCTTAGGGTCAGGGTTAGGGTTAGGGTTAGGGCTAGGGTTAGGGTTAGGGTTAGGGTTAGGGTTAGGGTTAGGGTTAGGGTTATGTACATGCCATGCACAGCTGAGGTTTAGCGTTGCGTTTAGGGTTAGGCCTCTTAGGGTCAGGATTAGGGTTAGGGTTAGTGTTCGGGTTAGCGTGAGGGTTAGGGTTAGGGTTAGGGTTAGGGTTAGGGTTAGGGTTAGGGTTAGGGTTAGGGTTAGGTACATGCCATGCACAGCTGAGGTTTAGAGTTCCGTCAAGGGTTAGGACCCTTAGGGTCAGGGTTAGGGTTAGGTTTAGGGTTAGGGTTAGGGTTAGGGTTAGGTTTAGGGTTATGTACCTGCCATGAACAGCTGAGGTTTAGATTTGCGTCTAGGGTTAGGACTCTTAGGGTCAGGGTTAGGGTTAGGTTTAGGGTTAGGGTTAGGGTTAGGGTTAGGGTTAGGGTTAGGGTTAGGGTTAGGGTTAGGGTTAGGTACATGCCATGCACAGCTGACGTTTAGAGTTCCGTTTTGGGTTCGGCCTCTTAGGGTCAGGGTTAGGGTTAGGGTTAGGTTTAGGGTTAGGGTTAGGGTTTGGTACATGCCATGCACAGCTGAGGTTTAGAGTTCCGTCAAGGGTTAGGCCTCTTAGGGTCAGGATTAGGGTAAGGTTTAGGGTTAGGGTTAGGGTTAGGGTTAGGGTTAGGTTTAGGGTTATGTACCTGCCATGCACAGCTGAGGTTTAGAGTTCCGTTTTGGGTTAGGTCTCTTAGGGTTAGGGTTAGGGTTAAGGTTAGGGTTAGGGTTAGGGTTAGGGTTAGGGTTAGGGTTAGGGTTAGTGTTAACTGCATGCCATGCACAGCTGAGGTTTAGAGTTCCGTTTTGGGTTAGGCCTCTTAGGGTCAGGGTTAGGGTTAGGGTTAGGGTTAGGGTTAGGCTTAGGTTTAGGGTTAGGGTTAGGTACATGCCATGCACAGCTGAGGTTTAGAGTTGCGTTTTGGGTTAGGCCTCTTAGGGTCAGGATAAGGGTTAGGGTTAGGGTTCGGGTTAGGGTTAGGGTTAGGGTTAGGGTTAGGGTTAGGGTTAGGGTTAGGGTTAGGGTAAGGGTTAGGGTTAGGTACATGCCATGCACAGCTGAGGTTATAGAGTTCCGTCAAGTTTTAGGCCTCTTAGGGTCAGGATTAAGGTTAGGTTTAGGGCTAGGGTTAGGGTTAGGGTTAGGGTTAGGGTTAGGGTTAGGGTTATGTACCTGCCATGCACAGCTGAGGTTTAGAGTTCCGTCTAGGGTTAGGACTCTTAGGGTCAGGATTAGGGTTAGGTTTAGGATTAGGGTTAGGGTTATGGTTAGGGTTAGGGTTAGGGTTAGGGTTAGGGTTAGGGGTAGGGTTAGGGTTAGGGTTAGGGTTAGGTACATGCCATGCACAGCTAAGGTTTTGAGTTTCGTTTTGGGTTAGGTCACTTAGGGTTAGGGTTAGGGTTAAGGTTAGGGTTAGGGTTAGGGTTAGGGTTAGTGTTAACTGCATGCCATGCACAGCTGAGGTTTAGAGTTCCGTTTTGGGTTAGGCCTCTTAGGGTCAGGGTTAGGGTTAGGGTTAGGGCTAGGGTTAGGGTTAGGGTTAGGGTTAGGGTTAGGGTTAAGTGCATGCCATGCACAGCTGAGATTTAGAGTTCCGTTTTGGGTTAGGCCTCTTAGGGTCAGGGTTAGGGTTAGGGTTAGGGTTAGGGTTAGGGTTAGGGTTACGTACATGCCATGCACAGCTGAGGTTTAGAGTTCCGTTTAGGGTTAGGCCTCTTAGGGTCAGGATTAGGGTTAGGGTTAGTGTTCGGGTTAGCGTTAGGGTTAGGGTTAGGGTTAGGTAC
>NW_026599602.1:2185000-2205000 GCF_023634155.1 Falco peregrinus | reverse complement strand
GGGTTATGTACATGCCATGCACAGCTGAGGTTTAGCGTTGCGTTTAGGGTTAGGCCTCTTAGGGTCAGGATTAGGGTTAGGGTTAGTGTTCGGGTTAGCGTGAGGGTTAGGGTTAGGGTTAGGGTTAGGGTTAGGGTTAGGGTTAGGGTTAGGTACATGCCATGCACAGCTGAGGTTTAGAGTTCCGTCAAGGGTTAGGCCTCTTAGGGTCAGGGTTAGGGTTAGGTTTAGGGTTAGGGTTAGGGTTAGGGTTAGGTTTAGGGTTATGTACCTGCCATGAACAGCTGAGGTTTAGATTTGCGTCTAGGGTTAGGACTCTTAGGGTCAGGGTTAGGGTTAGGTTTAGGATTAGGGTTAGGGTTAGGGTTAGGGTTAGGGTTAGGGTTAGGGTTAGGGTTAGGGTTAGGTACATGCCATGCACAGCTGACGTTTAGAGTTCCGTTTTGGGTTCGGCCTCTTAGGGTCAGGGTTAGGGTTAGGGTTAGGGTTAGGGTTAGGGTTAGGGTTAGGTACATGCCATGCACAGCTGAGGTTTAGAGTTCCGTCAAGGGTTAGGCCTCTTAGGGTCAGGATTAGGGTAAGGTTTAGGGTTAGGGTTAGGGTTAGGGTTAGGGTTAGGGTTAGGGTTATGTACCTGCCATGCACAGCTGAGGTTTAGAGTTCCGTTTTGGGTTAGGTCTCTTAGGGTTAGGGTTAGGGTTAGGGTTAGGGTTAGGGTTAGGCTTAGGTTTAGGGTTAGGGTTAGGTACATGCCATGCACAGCTGAGGTTTAGAGTTGCGTTTTGGGTTAGGCCTCTTAGGGTCAGGATAAGGGTTAGGGTTAGGGTTCGGGTTAGGGTTAGGGTTAGGGTTAGGGTTAGGGTTAGGGTTAGGGTTAGGGTAAGGGTTAGGGTTAGGTACATGCCATGCACAGCTGAGGTTATAGAGTTCCGTCAAGTTTTAGGCCTCTTAGGGTCAGGATTAGGGTTAGGTTTAGGGCTAAGGTTAGGGTTATGGTTAGGGTTAGGGTTAGGGTTAGGGTTAGGGTTAGGGGAAAGGTTAGGGTTAGGGTTAGGTACATGCCATGCACAGCTGAGGTTTAGAGTTTCGTTTTGGGTTAGGTCACTTAGGGTTAGGGTTAGGGTTAAGGTTAGGGTTAGGGTTAGGGTTAGGGTTAGGGTTAGTGTTAACTGCATGCCATGCACAGCTGAGGTTTACAGTTCCGTTTTGGGTTAGGCCTCTTAGGGTCAGGGTTAGGGTTAGGGTTAGGGCTAGGGTTAGGGTTAGGGTTAGGGTTAGGGTTAGGGTTAGGGTTAGTGTTAACTGCATGCCATGCACAGCTGAGGTTTAGAGTTCCGTTTTGGGTTAGGCCTCTTAGGGTCAGGGTTAGGGTTAGGGTTAGGGCTAGGGTTAGGGTTAGGGTTAGGGTTAGGGTTAGGGTTAAGTGCATGCCATGCACAGCTGAGATTTAGAGTTCCGTTTTGGGTTAGGCCTCTTAGGGTCAGGGTTAGGCTTAGGGTTAGGGTTAGGGTTAGGGTTACGTACATGCCATGCACAGCTGAGGTTTAGAGTTCCGTTTAGGGTTAGGCCTCTTAGGGTCAGGATTAGGGTTAGGGTTAGTGTTCGGGTTAGCGTTAGGGTTAGGGTTAGGGTTAGGTACATGCCATGCACAGCTGAGGTTTAGAGTTCCGTCAAGGGTTAGGCCTCTTAGGGTCAGGATTAGGGTTAGGTTTAGGATTAGGGTTAGGGTTAGGGTTAGGTTTAGGGTTAGGGTTAAGTGCATGCCATGCACAGCTGAGGTTTAGAGTTCCGTTTTGGGTTAGGTCACTTAGGGTTAGGGTTAGGGTTAAGGTTAGGATTAGGGTTAGGGTTAGGGTTAGGGTTAGTGTTAACTGCATGCCATGCACAGCTGAGGTTTAGAGTTCCGTTTTGGGTTAGGCCTCTTAGGGTCAGGGTTAGGGTTAGGGTTAGGGCTAGGGTTAGGGTTAGGGTTAGGGTTAGGGTTAGGGTTAGGGTTAGGGTTAAGTGCATGCCATGCACAGCTGAGGTTTAGAGTTCCGTTTTGGGTTAGGCCTCTTAGGGTCAGGGTTAGGGTTAGGGTTAGGGTTAAAGTTAGGATTAGGGTTAGTGTTAGGGTTACCTACATGCCATGCACAGCTGAGGTTTAGAGTTGCGTTTAGGGTTAGGCCTCTTAGGGTTAGGGTTAAGGTTAGGGTTAGGGTTAGGGTTAGGGTTAGGGTTAGGGTTAGGGTTAGGGTTAGGGTTAGGGTTAGGGTTATGGTTACGGTTACGTTTAAGCACATGCCATGCACAGCTGAGGTTTAGAGTTCCATTTTGGGTTAGGCCTCTTAGGGTCAGGGTTAGGGTTAGGGTTAGGGTTAGGGTTAGGGTTATGTACATGCCATGCACAGCTGAGGTTTAGAGTTCCGTTTAGGGTTAGGCCTCTTAGGGTCAGGGTTAGGGTTAGGGTTAGGGTAAGGGTTAGGTTTAGGGTTAGGGTTAGTGTTAGGGTTAGGGTTAGGGTTAGGGTTACGTACATGCCATGCACAGCTGAGGTTTAGAGTTGCGTTTAGGGTTAGGCCTCTTAGGGTTAGGGTTAAGGTTAGGGTTGGGGTTAGGGTTAGGGTTAGGGTTAGGGTTAAGTGCATGCCGTGCACAGCTGAGGTTTAGAGTTCCGTTTTGGGTTAGGCCTCTTAGGGTTAGGGTTAAGGTTAAGGTTAGGGTTAGGGTTAGGGTTAGGGTTAGGGTTAGGGTTAAGTGCATGCCATGCACAGCTGAGGTTTAGAGTTTCGTTTTGGGTTTGGTCACTTAGGGTTAGGGTTAGGGTTAAGGTTAGGGTTAGGGTTAGGGTTAGGGTTAGGGTTAGGGTTAGTGTTAACTGCATGCCATGCACAGCTGAGGTTTAGAGTTCCGTTTTGGGTTAGGCCTCTTAGGGTCAGGGTTAGGGTTAGGGTTAGGGCTAGGGTTAGGGTTAGGGTTAGGGTTAGGGTTAGGGTTAGGGTTAGGGTTATGTACATGCCATGCACAGCTGAGGTTTAGCGTTGCGTTTAGGGTTAGGCCTCTTAGGGTCAGGATTAGGGTTAGGGTTAGTGTTCGGGTTAGCGTGAGGGTTAGGGTTAGGGTTAGGGTTAGGGTTAGGGTTAGGGTTAGGGTTAGGTACATGCCATGCACAGCTGAGGTTTAGAGTTCCGTCAAGGGTTAGGCCTCTTAGGGTTAGGGTTAGGGTTAGGTTTAGGGTTAGGGTTAGGGTTAGGGTTAGGTTTAGGGTTATGTACCTGCCATGAACAGCTGAGGTTTAGATTTGCGTCTAGGGTTAGGACTCTTAGGGTCAGGGTTAGGGTTAGGTTTAGGATTAGGGTTAGGGTTAGGGTTAGGGTTAGGGTTAGGGTTAGGGTTAGGGTTAGGGTTAGGTACATGCCATGCACAGCTGACGTTTAGAGTTCCGTTTTGGGTTCGGCCTCTTAGGGTCAGGGTTAGGGTTAGGGTTAGGTTTAGGGTTAGGGTTAGGGTTAGGTACATGCCATGCACAGCTGAGGTTTAGAGTTCCGTCAAGGGTTAGGCCTCTTAGGGTCAGGATTAGGGTAAGGTTTAGGGTTAGGGTTAGGGTTAGGGTTAGGGTTAGGTTTAGGGTTATGTACCTGCCATGCACAGCTGAGGTTTAGAGTTCCGTTTTGGGTTAGGTCTCTTAGGGTTAGGGTTAGGGTTAAGGTTAGGGTTAGGGTTAGGGTTAGGGTTAGGGTTAGGGTTAGGGTTAGTGTTAACTGCATGCCATGCACAGCTGAGGTTTAGAGTTCCGTTTTGGGTTAGGCCTCTTAGGGTCAGGGTTAGGGTTAGGGTTAGGGTTAGGGTTAGGCTTAGGTTTAGGGTTAGGGTTAGGTACATGCCATGCACAGCTGAGGTTTAGAGTTGCGTTTTGGGTTAGGCCTCTTAGGGTCAGGATAAGGGTTAGGGTTAGGGTTCGGGTTAGGGTTAGGGTTAGGGTTAGGGTTAGGGTTAGGGTTAGGGTTAGGGTTAGGGTAAGGGTTAGGGTTAGGTACATGCCATGCACAGCTGAGGTTATAGAGTTCCGTCAAGTTTTAGGCCTCTTAGGGTCAGGATTAGGGTTAGGTTTAGGGCTAGGGTTAGGGTTATGGTTAGGGTTAGGGTTAGGGTTAGGGTTAGGGTTAGGGGTAGGGTTAGGGTTAGGGTTAGGTACATGCCATGCACAGCTGAGGTTTTGAGTTTCGTTTTGGGTTAGGTCACTTAGGGTTAGGGTTAGGGTTAAGGTTAGGGTTAGGGTTAGGGTTAGGGTTAGGGTTAGGGTTAGGGTTAGTGTTAACTGCATGCCATGCACAGCTGAGGTTTAGAGTTCCGTTTTGGGTTAGGCCTCTTAGGGTCAGGGTTAGGGTTAGGGTTAGGGCTAGGGTTAGGGTTAGGGTTAGGGTTAGGGTTAGGGTTAGGGTTAGTGTTAACTGCATGCCATGCACAGCTGAGGTTTAGAGTTCCGTTTTGGGTTAGGCCTCTTAGGGTCAGGGTTAGGGTTAGGGTTAGGGCTAGGGTTAGGGTTAGGGTTAGGGTTAGGGTTAGGGTTAGGGTTAAGTGCATGCCATGCACAGCTGAGATTTAGAGTTCCGTTTTGGGTTAGGCCTCTTAGGGTCAGGGTTAGGGTTAGGGTTAGGGTTACGTACATGCCATGCACAGCTGAGGTTTAGAGTTCCGTTTAGGGTTAGGCCTCTTAGGGTCAGGATTAGGGTTAGGGTTAGTGTTCGGGTTAGCGTTAGGGTTAGGGTTAGGGTTAGGTACATGCCATGCACAGCTGAGGTTTAGAGTTCCGTCAAGGGTTAGGCCTCTTAGGGTCAGGATTAGGGTTAGGTTTAGGATTAGGGTTAGGGTTAGGGTTAGGTTTAGGGTTAGGGTTAAGTGCATGCCATGCACAGCTGAGGTTTAGAGTTCCGTTTTGGGTTAGGTCACTTAGGGTTAGGGTTAGGGTTAAGGTTAGGATTAGGGTTAGGGTTAGGGTTAGGGTTAGTGTTAACTGCATGCCATGCACAGCTGAGGTTTAGAGTTCCGTTTTGGGTTAGGCCTCTTAGGGTCAGGGTTAGGGTTAGGGTTAGGGCTAGGGTTAGGGTTAGGGTTAGGGTTAGGGTTAGGGTTAGGGTTAGGGTTAAGTGCATGCCATGCACAGCTGAGGTTTAGAGTTCCGTTTTGGGTTAGGCCTCTTAGGGTCAGGGTTAGGGTTAGGGTTAGGGTTAAAGTTAGGATTAGGGTTAGTGTTAGGGTTACCTACATGCCATGCACAGCTGAGGTTTAGAGTTGCGTTTAGGGTTAGGCCTCTTAGGGTTAGGGTTAAGGTTAGGGTTAGGGTTAGGGTTAGGGTTAGGGTTAGGGTTAGGGTTAGGGTTAGGGTTAGGGTTAGGGTTATGGTTACGGTTACGTTTAAGCACATGCCATGCACAGCTGAGGTTTAGAGTTCCATTTTGGGTTAGGCCTCTTAGGGTCAGGGTT
Source organism: Falco peregrinus (assembly GCF_023634155.1). Lineage (NCBI taxonomy): Eukaryota > Metazoa > Chordata > Aves > Falconiformes > Falconidae > Falco > Falco peregrinus. The sequence goes on along the minus strand of NW_026599602.1, from coordinate 2,199,537 downwards.
AGGGTTAGGGTTAGGGTTAGGGTTAGGGTTATGTACATGCCATGCACAGCTGAGGTTTAGAGTTCCGTTTAGGGTTAGGCCTCTTAGGGTCAGGGTTAGGGTTAGGGTTAGGGTAAGGGTTAGGTTTAGGGTTAGGGTTAGTGTTAGGGTTAGGGTTAGGGTTAGGGTTACGTACATGCCATGCACAGCTGAGGTTTAGAGTTGCGTTTAGGGTTAGGCCTCTTAGGGTTAGGGTTAAGGTTAGGGTTGGGGTTAGGGTTAGGGTTAGGGTTAGGGTTAAGTGCATGCCGTGCACAGCTGAGGTTTAGAGTTCCGTTTTGGGTTAGGCCTCTTAGGGTTAGGGTTAAGGTTAAGGTTAGGGTTAGGGTTAGGGTTAGGGTTAGGGTTAGGGTTAAGTGCATGCCATGCACAGCTGAGGTTTAGAGTTTCGTTTTGGGTTTGGTCACTTAGGGTTAGGGTTAGGGTTAAGGTTAGGGTTAGGGTTAGGGTTAGGGTTAGGGTTAGGGTTAGTGTTAACTGCATGCCATGCACAGCTGAGGTTTAGAGTTCCGTTTTGGGTTAGGCCTCTTAGGGTCAGGGTTAGGGTTAGGGTTAGGGCTAGGGTTAGGGTTAGGGTTAGGGTTAGGGTTAGGGTTAGGGTTAGGGTTATGTACATGCCATGCACAGCTGAGGTTTAGCGTTGCGTTTAGGGTTAGGCCTCTTAGGGTCAGGATTAGGGTTAGGGTTAGTGTTCGGGTTAGCGTGAGGGTTAGGGTTAGGGTTAGGGTTAGGGTTAGGGTTAGGGTTAGGGTTAGGTACATGCCATGCACAGCTGAGGTTTAGAGTTCCGTCAAGGGTTAGGCCTCTTAGGGTTAGGGTTAGGGTTAGGTTTAGGGTTAGGGTTAGGGTTAGGGTTAGGTTTAGGGTTATGTACCTGCCATGAACAGCTGAGGTTTAGATTTGCGTCTAGGGTTAGGACTCTTAGGGTCAGGGTTAGGGTTAGGTTTAGGATTAGGGTTAGGGTTAGGGTTAGGGTTAGGGTTAGGGTTAGGGTTAGGGTTAGGGTTAGGTACATGCCATGCACAGCTGACGTTTAGAGTTCCGTTTTGGGTTCGGCCTCTTAGGGTCAGGGTTAGGGTTAGGGTTAGGTTTAGGGTTAGGGTTAGGGTTAGGTACATGCCATGCACAGCTGAGGTTTAGAGTTCCGTCAAGGGTTAGGCCTCTTAGGGTCAGGATTAGGGTAAGGTTTAGGGTTAGGGTTAGGGTTAGGGTTAGGGTTAGGTTTAGGGTTATGTACCTGCCATGCACAGCTGAGGTTTAGAGTTCCGTTTTGGGTTAGGTCTCTTAGGGTTAGGGTTAGGGTTAAGGTTAGGGTTAGGGTTAGGGTTAGGGTTAGGGTTAGGGTTAGGGTTAGTGTTAACTGCATGCCATGCACAGCTGAGGTTTAGAGTTCCGTTTTGGGTTAGGCCTCTTAGGGTCAGGGTTAGGGTTAGGGTTAGGGTTAGGGTTAGGCTTAGGTTTAGGGTTAGGGTTAGGTACATGCCATGCACAGCTGAGGTTTAGAGTTGCGTTTTGGGTTAGGCCTCTTAGGGTCAGGATAAGGGTTAGGGTTAGGGTTCGGGTTAGGGTTAGGGTTAGGGTTAGGGTTAGGGTTAGGGTTAGGGTTAGGGTTAGGGTAAGGGTTAGGGTTAGGTACATGCCATGCACAGCTGAGGTTATAGAGTTCCGTCAAGTTTTAGGCCTCTTAGGGTCAGGATTAGGGTTAGGTTTAGGGCTAGGGTTAGGGTTATGGTTAGGGTTAGGGTTAGGGTTAGGGTTAGGGTTAGGGGTAGGGTTAGGGTTAGGGTTAGGTACATGCCATGCACAGCTGAGGTTTTGAGTTTCGTTTTGGGTTAGGTCACTTAGGGTTAGGGTTAGGGTTAAGGTTAGGGTTAGGGTTAGGGTTAGGGTTAGGGTTAGGGTTAGGGTTAGTGTTAACTGCATGCCATGCACAGCTGAGGTTTAGAGTTCCGTTTTGGGTTAGGCCTCTTAGGGTCAGGGTTAGGGTTAGGGTTAGGGCTAGGGTTAGGGTTAGGGTTAGGGTTAGGGTTAGGGTTAGGGTTAGTGTTAACTGCATGCCATGCACAGCTGAGGTTTAGAGTTCCGTTTTGGGTTAGGCCTCTTAGGGTCAGGGTTAGGGTTAGGGTTAGGGCTAGGGTTAGGGTTAGGGTTAGGGTTAGGGTTAGGGTTAGGGTTAAGTGCATGCCATGCACAGCTGAGATTTAGAGTTCCGTTTTGGGTTAGGCCTCTTAGGGTCAGGGTTAGGGTTAGGGTTAGGGTTAGGGTTAGGGTTACGTACATGCCATGCACAGCTGAGGTTTAGAGTTCCGTTTAGGGTTAGGCCTCTTAGGGTCAGGATTAGGGTTAGGGTTAGTGTTCGGGTTAGCGTTAGGGTTAGGGTTAGGGTTAGGTACATGCCATGCACAGCTGAGGTTTAGAGTTGCGTTTAGGGTTAGGCCTCTTAGGGTTAGGGTTAAGGTTAGGTTTAGGGTTAGGGTTAGGGTTAGGGTTAGGGTTAGGGTTAGGGTTAGGGTTAGGGTTAGGGTTACGGTTACGTTTAAGCGCATGCCATGCACAGCTGAGGTTTAGAGTTCCATTTTGGGTTAGGCCTCTTAGGGTTAGGGTTAGGGTTAGGGTTAGGGTTAGGGTTAGGGTTATGTACATGCCATGCACAGCTGAGGTTTAGAGTTCCGTTTAGGGTTAGGCCTCTTAGGGTCAGGGTTAGGGTTAGGGTTAGGGTAAGGGTTAGGTTTAGGGTTAGGGTTAGGGTTAGGGTTAGGGTTAGGGTTAAGGTTATGTACATGCCATGCACAGCTGAGGTTTAGAGTTGCGTTTAGGGTTAGGCCTCTTAGGGTTAGGGTTAAGGTTAGGGTTAGGGTTAGGGTTAGGGTTAGGGTTAGGGTTAAGTGCATGCCGTGCACAGCTGAGATTTAGAGTTCCGTTTTGGGTTAGGCCTCTTAGGGTTAGGGTTAAGGTTAAGGTTAGGGTTAGGGTTAGGGTTAGGTTTAGGGTTAGGGTTATGTACCTGCCATGCACAGCTGAGGTTTAGAGTTTCGTTTTGGGTTAGGTCACTTACGGTTAGGGTTAGGGTTAAGGTTAGGGTTAGGGTTAGGGTTAGGGTTAGGGTTAGGGTTAGTGTTAACTGCATGCCATGCACAGCTGAGGTTTAGAGTTCCGTTTTGGGTTAGGCCTCTTAGGGTCAGGGTTAGGGTTAGGGTTAGGGCTAGGGTTAGGGTTAGGGTTAGGGTTAGGGTTAGGGTTACGAACATGCCATGCACAGCTGAGGTTTAGCGTTGCGTTTAGGGTTAGGCCTCTTAGGGTCAGGATTAGGGTTAGGGTTAGTGTTCGGGTTAGCGTGAGGGTTAGGGTTAGGGTTAGGGTTAGGTACATGCCATGCTCAGCTGAGGTTTAGAGTTCCGTCAAGGGTTAGTCCTCTTAGGGTCAGGATTAGGGTTAGGTTTAGGATTAGGGTTAGGGTTAGGGTTAGGGTTAGGGTTACGTACATGCCATGCACAGCTGAGGTTTAGAGCTCCATCCAGGGTTAGGCCTTTTAGGCTTAGGGTTAAGTTTAGGGTTAGGGTTAGGGTTAGGGTTAGGGTTAGGGTTAGGGTTAGGGTTAGGGTTATGTACATGCCATGCACAGCTGAGGTTGAGTTCCGTTTAGGGTTAGGCCTCTTAGGGTAAGGATTAGGGTTAGCGTTAGGATTAGGGTTAGGTTTAGGGTTAGGGTTAGGGTTAGGGTTAGGGTTAGGGTTAGGGTTAGGTACATGCCTTGCACAGCTGAGGTTTAGAGTTCCGTTTAGGGTTAGGTCTTTTAGAGTTAGTGTTAGGGTTAGGGTTAGGGTTAGGGTTATGTACATGCCATGCACAGCTGAGGTTTAGAGTTCCGTTTTGGGTTAGGCCTCTTAGGGTCAGGGTTAGGGTTAGGGTAAGGGTTAGGGTTAGGGTTAGGGTTAGGGTTAGGGTTAGGGTTAGGGTTAGGGTTAGGGTTAGGCTTAGGCTTAGGCTTAGGCTTAGGCTTAGGGTTAGAGTTATGTGCATGCCATGCACAGCTGAGGTTTAGAGTTGCGTTTAGGGTTAGGCCTCTTAGGGTTAGGGTTAAGGTTAGGGTTAGGGTTAGGGTTAGGGTTAGGGTTAGGGTTAGGGTTAGCGTTAGGGTTAGGGTTAGGGTTAGGGTTAGGGTTACGGTTACGGTTACGGTTACGGTTACGGTTATGGTTACGGTTACGGTTAAGTGCATGCCATGCACAGCTGAGGTTTAGAGTTACGTTTAGGGTTAGGCCTCTTAGGGTTAGGGTTAGGGTTAAGGTTAAAATTAGGTTTAGGGTTAGGGTTAGGGTTAGGGTTAGGGTTAGGGTTAGGGTTAGGGTTAGGGTTAGGGTTAGGTACACGCCATGCACAGCTGAGGTTTAGAGTTCCGTCAAGGGTTAGGCCTCTTAGGGTCAGGATTAGTGTTAGGTTTAGGGTTAGGGTTAGGGTTAGGGTTAGGTTTAGGGTTATGTACCTGCCATGCACAGCTGAGGTTTAGAGTTGCGTTTAGGGTTAGGCCTCTTAGGGTCAGGATTAGGGTTAGGTTTAGGATTAGGGTTAGGGTTAGGGTTAGGGTTAGGGTTAGGGTTAGGGTTAGGTACATGCCATGCACAGCTGACGTTTAGAGTTCCGTTTTGGGTTCGGCCTCTTAGGGTCAGGGTTAGGGTTAGGGTTAGGGTTAGGGTTAGGGTTACGTACATGCCATGCACAGCTGAGGTTTAGAGTTGCGTTTAGGGTTAGGCCTCTTAGGGTTAGGGTTAGGGTTAGGGTTAGGGTTAGGGTTAGGGTTAGGGTTAGGGTTAGGGTTACGGTTACCGTTACGGTTACGGTTACGGTTACGGTTAAGTGCATGCCATGCACAGCTGAGGTTTAGAGTTGCGTTTAAGGTTAGGCCTCTTAGGGTTAGGGTTAGGGTTAAGGTTAGGATTAGGGTTAGGGTTAGGGTTACAGTTAGGGTTAGGGTTAGGGTTGACTGCATGCCATGCACAGCTGAGGTTTAGAGTTCCGTTTTGGGTTAGGCCTATTAGGGTCAGGGCTAGGGTTAGGGTTAGGGTTAGGGTTAGGGTTAGGGTTAGGGTTAGGGTTAGGGTTAGGGTTAGGGTTAGGTACACGCCATGCACAGCTGAGGTTTAGAGTTCCGTCAAGGGTTAGGCCTCTTAGGGTCAGGGTTAGGGTTAGGTTTAGGGTTAGGGTTAGGGTTAGGGTTAGGGTTAGGTTTAGGGTTATGTACCTGCCATGAACAGCTGAGGTTTCGATTTGCGTCTAGGGTTAGGACTCTTAGGGTCAGGGTTAGGGTTAGGTTTAGGATTAGGGTTAGGGTTAGGGTTAGGGTTAGGGTTAGGGTTAGGGTTAGGGTTAGGGTTAGGGTTAGGGTTAGGTACACGCCATGCACAGCTGAGGTTTAGAGTTCCGTCAAGGGTTAGGCCTCTTAGGGTCAGGGTTAGGGTTAGGTTTAGGGTTAGGGTTAGGGTTAGGGTTAGGTTTAGGGTTATGTACCTGCCATGCACAGCTGAGGTTTAGAGTTCCGTTTTGGGTTAGGTCTCTTAGGGTTAGGGTTAGCGTTAAGGTTAGGGTTAGGGTTAGGGTTAGGGTTAGGGTTAGGGTTAGTGTTAACTGCATGCCATGCACAGCTGAGGTTTAGAGTTCCGTTTTGGGTTAGGCCTCTTAGGGTCAGGGTTAGGGTTAGGGTTAGGGCTAGGGTTAGGGTTAGGGTTAGGGTTAGGGTTAGGGTTAGGGTTAGGGTTAAGTGCATGCCATGCACAGCTGAGGTTTAGAGTTCCGTTTTGGGTTAGGCCTCTTAGGGTCAGGGTTAGGGTTAGGGTTAGGGTTAGGGTTAGGGTTAGGGTTAGTGTTAGGGTTACCTACATGCCATGCACAGCTGAGGTTTAGAGTTGCGTTTAGGGTTAGGCCTCTTAGGGTTAGGGTTAAGGTTAGGGTTAGGGTTAGGGTTAGGGTTAGGGTTAGGGTTAGGGTTAGGGTTAGGGTTAGGGTTAGGGTTACGGTTACGGTTAAGCGCATGCCATGCACAGCTGAGGTTTAGAGTTCCATTTTGGGTTAGGCCTCTTAGGGTTAGGGTTAGGGTTAGGGTTAGGGTTAGGGTTAGGGTTAGGGTTATGTACATGCCATGCACAGCTGAGGTTTAGAGTTCCGTTTAGGGTTAGGCCTCTTAGGGTCAGGGTTAGGGTTAGGGTTAGCGTAAGGTTTAGGTTTAGGGTTAGGGTTAGGGTTAGGGTTAGGGTTAGGGTTAGGGTTACGTACATGCCATGCACAGCTGAGGTTTAGAGTTGCGTTTAGGGTTAGGTCACTTAGGGTTAGGGTTAGGGTTAAGGTTAGGGTTAGGGTTAGGGTTAGGGTTAGGGTTAGGGTTAGTGTTAACTGCATGCCATGCACAGCTGAGGTTTAGAGTTCCGTTTTGGGTTAGGCCTCTTAGGGTCAGGGTTAGGGTTAGGGTTAGGGCTAGGGTTAGGGTTAGGGTTAGGGTTAGGGTTAGGGTTAGGGTTAGGGTTATGTACATGCCATGCACAGCTGAGGTTTAGCGTTGCGTTTAGGGTTAGGCCTCTTAGGGTCAGGATTAGGGTTAGGGTTAGTGTTCGGGTTAGCGTGAGGGTTAGGGTTAGGGTTAGGGTTAGGGTTAGGGTTAGGGTTAGGGTTAGGGTTAGGGTTAGGTACATGCCATGCACAGCTGAGGTTTAGAGTTCCGTCAAGGGTTAGGACCCTTAGGGTCAGGGTTAGGGTTAGGTTTAGGGTTAGGGTTAGGGTTAGGGTTAGGTTTAGGGTTATGTACCTGCCATGAACAGCTGAGGTTTAGATTTGCGTCTAGGGTTAGGACTCTTAGGGTCAGGGTTAGGGTTAGGTTTAGGGTTAGGGTTAGGGTTAGGGTTAGGGTTAGGGTTAGGGTTAGGGTTAGGGTTAGGGTTAGGTACATGCCATGCACAGCTGACGTTTAGAGTTCCGTTTTGGGTTCGGCCTCTTAGGGTCAGGGTTAGGGTTAGGGTTAGGTTTAGGGTTAGGGTTTGGTACATGCCATGCACAGCTGAGGTTTAGAGTTCCGTCAAGGGTTAGGCCTCTTAGGGTCAGGATTAGGGTAAGGTTTAGGGTTAGGGTTAGGGTTAGGGTTAGGGTTAGGTTTAGGGTTATGTACCTGCCATGCACAGCTGAGGTTTAGAGTTCCGTTTTGGGTTAGGTCTCTTAGGGTTAGGGTTAGGGTTAAGGTTAGGGTTAGGGTTAGGGTTAGGGTTAGGGTTAGGGTTAGGGTTAGTGTTAACTGCATGCCATGCACAGCTGAGGTTTAGAGTTCCGTTTTGGGTTAGGCCTCTTAGGGTCAGGGTTAGGGTTAGGGTTAGGGTTAGGGTTAGGCTTAGGTTTAGGGTTAGGGTTAGGTACATGCCATGCACAGCTGAGGTTTAGAGTTGCGTTTTGGGTTAGGCCTCTTAGGGTCAGGATAAGGGTTAGGGTTAGGGTTCGGGTTAGGGTTAGGGTTAGGGTTAGGGTTAGGGTTAGGGTTAGGGTTAGGGTAAGGGTTAGGGTTAGGTACATGCCATGCACAGCTGAGGTTATAGAGTTCCGTCAAGTTTTAGGCCTCTTAGGGTCAGGATTAAGGTTAGGTTTAGGGCTAGGGTTAGGGTTAGGGTTAGGGTTAGGGTTAGGGTTAGGGTTATGTACCTGCCATGCACAGCTGAGGTTTAGAGTTCCGTCTAGGGTTAGGACTCTTAGGGTCAGGATTAGGGTTAGGTTTAGGATTAGGGTTAGGGTTATGGTTAGGGTTAGGGTTAGGGTTAGGGTTAGGGTTAGGGGTAGGGTTAGGGTTAGGGTTAGGGTTAGGTACATGCCATGCACAGCTAAGGTTTTGAGTTTCGTTTTGGGTTAGGTCACTTAGGGTTAGGGTTAGGGTTAAGGTTAGGGTTAGGGTTAGGGTTAGGGTTAGTGTTAACTGCATGCCATGCACAGCTGAGGTTTAGAGTTCCGTTTTGGGTTAGGCCTCTTAGGGTCAGGGTTAGGGTTAGGGTTAGGGCTAGGGTTAGGGTTAGGGTTAGGGTTAGGGTTAGGGTTAAGTGCATGCCATGCACAGCTGAGATTTAGAGTTCCGTTTTGGGTTAGGCCTCTTAGGGTCAGGGTTAGGGTTAGGGTTAGGGTTAGGGTTAGGGTTAGGGTTACGTACATGCCATGCACAGCTGAGGTTTAGAGTTCCGTTTAGGGTTAGGCCTCTTAGGGTCAGGATTAGGGTTAGGGTTAGTGTTCGGGTTAGCGTTAGGGTTAGGGTTAGGGTTAGGTACATGCCATGCACAGCTGAGGTTTAGAGTTCCGTCAAGGGTTAGGCCTCTTAGGGTCAGGATTAGGGTTAGGTTTAGGATTAGGGTTAGGGTTAGGGTTAGGCTTAGGGTTAGGGTTAAGTGCATGCCATGCACAGCTGAGGTTTAGAGTTCCGTTTTGGGTTAGGCCTCTTAGGGTCAGGGTTAGGGTTAGGGTTAGGGCTAGGGTTAGGGTTAGGGTTAGGGTTAGGGTTAGGGTTAGGGTTAGTGTTAACTGCATGCCATGCACAGCTGAGGTTTAGAGTTCCGTTTTGGGTTAGGCCTCTTAGGGTCAGGGTTAGGGTTAGGGTTAGGACTAGGGTTAGGGTTAGGGTTAGGGTTAGGGTTAGGGTTAAGTGCATGCCATGCACAGCTGAGATTTAGAGTTCCGTTTTGGGTTAGGCCTCTTAGGGTCAGGGTTAGGGTTAGGGTTAGGGTTAGGGTTAGGGTTACGTACATGCCATGCACAGCTGAGGTTTAGAGTTCCGTTTAGGGTTAGGCCTCTTAGGGTCAGGATTAGGGTTAGGGTTAGTGTTCGGGTTAGCGTTAGGGTTAGGGTTAGGGTTAGGTACATGCCATGCACAGCTGAGGTTTAGAGTTCCGTCAAGGGTTAGGCCTCTTAGGGTCAGGATTAGGGTTAGGTTTAGGATTAGGGTTAGGGTTAGGGTTAGGCTTAGGGTTAGGGTTAAGTGCATGCCATGCACAGCTGAGGTTTAGAGTTCCGTTTTGGGTTAGGCCTCTTAGGGTCAGGGTTAGCGTTAGGGTTAGGGCTAGGGTTAGGGTTAGGGTTAGGGTTAGGGTTAGGGTTAGTGTTAACTGCATGCCATGCACAGCTGAGGTTTAGAGTTCCGTTTTGGGTTAGGCCTCTTAGGGTCAGGGTTAGGGTTAGGGTTAGGACTAGGGTTAGGGTTAGGGTTAGGGTTAGGGTTAGGGTTAAGTGCATGCCATGCACAGCTGAGATTTAGAGTTCCGTTTTGGGTTAGGCCTCTTAGGGTCAGGGTTAGGGTTAGGGTTAGGGTTAGGGTTAGGGTTACGTACATGCCATGCACAGCTGAGGTTTAGAGTTCCGTTTAGGGTTAGGCCTCTTAGGGTCAGGATTAGGGTTAGGGTTAGTGTTCGGGTTAGCGTTAGGGTTAGGGTTAGGGTTAGGTACATGCCATGCACAGCTGAGGTTTAGAGTTCCGTCAAGGGTTAGGCCTCTTAGGGTCAGGATTAGGGTTAGGTTTAGGATTAGGGTTAGGGTTAGGGTTAGGTTTAGGGTTAGGGTTAAGTGCATGCCATGCACAGCTGAGGTTTAGAGTTCCGTTTTGGGTTAGGTCACTTAGGGTTAGGGTTAGGGTTAAGGTTAGGATTAGGGTTAGGGTTAGGGTTAGGGTTAGTGTTAACTGCATGCCATGCACAGCTGAGGTTTAGAGTTCGGTTTTGGGTTAGGCCTCTTAGGGTCAGGGTTAGGGTTAGGGTTAGGGCTAGGGTTAGGGTTAGGGTTAGGGTTAGGGTTAGGGTTAGGGTTAGGGTTAAGTGCATGCCATGCACAGCTGAGGTTTAGAGTTCCGTCAAGGGTTAGGCCTCTTAGGGTCAGGATTAGGGTTAGGGTTAGGGTTAAAGTTAGGGTTAGGGTTAGTGTTAGGGTTACCTACATGCCATGCACAGCTGAGGTTTAGAGTTGCGTTTAGGGTTAGGCCTCTTAGGGTTAGGGTTAAGGTTAGGGTTAGGGTTAGGGTTAGGGTTAGGGTTAGGGTTAGGGTTAGGGTTAGGGTTAGGGTTAGGGTTACGGTTACGTTTAAGCGCATGCCATGCACAGCTGAGGTTTAGAGTTCCATTTTGGGTTAGGCCTCTTAGGGTTAGGGTTAGGGTTAGGGTTAGGGTTAGGGTTAGGGTTAGGGTTATGTACATGCCATGCACAGCTGAGGTTTAGAGTTCCGTTTAGGGTTAGGCCTCTTAGGGTCAGGGTTAGGGTTAGGGTTAGGGTTAGGGTTAGGGTTAGGGTTATGTACATGCCATGCACAGCTGAGGTTTAGAGTTCCGTTTAGGGTTAGGCCTCTTAGGGTCAGGGTTAGGGTTAGGGTTAGGGTAAGGTTTAGGTTTAGGGTTAGGGTTAGGGTTAGGGTTAGGGTTAGGGTTAGGGTTACGTACATGCCATGCACAGCTGAGGTTTAGAGTTGCGTTTAGGGTTAGGCCTCTTAGGGTTAGGGTTAAGGTTAGGGTTGGGGTTAGGGTTAGGGTTAGGGTTAGGGTTACCTACATGCCATGCACAGCTGAGCTTTAGAGTTGCGTTTAGGGTTAGGCCTCTTAGGGTCAGGATTAGGGTTAGGGTTAGTGTTCGGGTTAGCGTGAGGGTTAGGGTTAGGGTTAGGGTTAGGGTTAGGGTTAGGGTTAGGGTTAGGTACATGCCATGCACAGCTGAGGTTTAGAGTTCCGTCAAGGGTTAGGCCTCTTAGGGTCAGGGTTAGGGTTAGGTTTAGGGTTAGGGTTAGGGTTAGGGTTAGGTTTAGGGTTATGTACCTGCCATGAACAGCTGAGGTTTAGATTTGCGTCTAGGGTTAGGACTCTTAGGGTCAGGGTTAGGGTTAGGTTTAGGATTAGGGTTAGGGTTAGGGTTAGGGTTAGGGTTAGGGTTAGGGTTAGGGTTAGGGTTAGGTACATGCCATGCACAGCTGACGTTTAGAGTTCCGTTTTGGGTTCGGCCTCTTAGGGTCAGGGTTAGGGTTAGGGTTAGGGTTAGGGTTAGGGTTAGGGTTAGGTACATGCCATGCACAGCTGAGGTTTAGAGTTCCGTCAAGGGTTAGGCCTCTTAGGGTCAGGATTAGGGTAAGGTTTAGGGTTAGGGTTAGGGTTAGGGTTAGGGTTAGGGTTAGGGTTATGTACCTGCCATGCACAGCTGAGGTTTAGAGTTCCGTTTTGGGTTAGGTCTCTTAGGGTTAGGGTTAGGGTTAGGGTTAGGGTTAGGGTTAGGCTTAGGTTTAGGGTTAGGGTTAGGTACATGCCATGCACAGCTGAGGTTTAGAGTTGCGTTTTGGGTTAGGCCTCTTAGGGTCAGGATAAGGGTTAGGGTTAGGGTTCGGGTTAGGGTTAGGGTTAGGGTTAGGGTTAGGGTTAGGGTTAGGGTTAGGGTAAGGGTTAGGGTTAGGTACATGCCATGCACAGCTGAGGTTATAGAGTTCCGTCAAGTTTTAGGCCTCTTAGGGTCAGGATTAGGGTTAGGTTTAGGGCTAAGGTTAGGGTTATGGTTAGGGTTAGGGTTAGGGTTAGGGTTAGGGTTAGGGGAAAGGTTAGGGTTAGGGTTAGGTACATGCCATGCACAGCTGAGGTTTAGAGTTTCGTTTTGGGTTAGGTCACTTAGGGTTAGGGTTAGGGTTAAGGTTAGGGTTAGGGTTAGGGTTAGGGTTAGGGTTAGTGTTAACTGCATGCCATGCACAGCTGAGGTTTAGAGTTCCGTTTTGGGTTAGGCCTCTTAGGGTCAGGGTTAGGGTTAGGGTTAGGGCTAGGGTTAGGGTTAGGGTTAGGGTTAGGGTTAGGGTTAGGGTTAGTGTTAACTGCATGCCATGCACAGCTGAGGTTTAGAGTTCCGTTTTGGGTTAGGCCTCTTAGGGTCAGGGTTAGGGTTAGGGTTAGGGCTAGGGTTAGGGTTAGGGTTAGGGTTAGGGTTAGGGTTAAGTGCATGCCATGCACAGCTGAGATTTAGAGTTCCGTTTTGGGTTAGGCCTCTTAGGGTCAGGGTTAGGCTTAGGGTTAGGGTTAGGGTTAGGGTTACGTACATGCCATGCACAGCTGAGGTTTAGAGTTCCGTTTAGGGTTAGGCCTCTTAGGGTCAGGATTAGGGTTAGGGTTAGTGTTCGGGTTAGCGTTAGGGTTAGGGTTAGGGTTAGGTACATGCCATGCACAGCTGAGGTTTAGAGTTCCGTCAAGGGTTAGGCCTCTTAGGGTCAGGATTAGGGTTAGGTTTAGGATTAGGGTTAGGGTTAGGGTTAGGTTTAGGGTTAGGGTTAAGTGCATGCCATGCACAGCTGAGGTTTAGAGTTCCGTTTTGGGTTAGGTCACTTAGGGTTAGGGTTAGGGTTAAGGTTAGGATTAGGGTTAGGGTTAGGGTTAGGGTTAGTGTTAACTGCATGCCATGCACAGCTGAGGTTTAGAGTTCCGTTTTGGGTTAGGCCTCTTAGGGTCAGGGTTAGGGTTAGGGTTAGGGCTAGGGTTAGGGTTAGGGTTAGGGTTAGGGTTAGGGTTAGGGTTAGGGTTAAGTGCATGCCATGCACAGCTGAGGTTTAGAGTTCCGTTTTGGGTTAGGCCTCTTAGGGTCAGGGTTAGGGTTAGGGTTAGGGTTAAAGTTAGGATTAGGGTTAGTGTTAGGGTTACCTACATGCCATGCACAGCTGAGGTTTAGAGTTGCGTTTAGGGTTAGGCCTCTTAGGGTTAGGGTTAAGGTTAGGGTTAGGGTTAGGGTTAGGGTTAGGGTTAGGGTTAGGGTTAGGGTTAGGGTTAGGGTTAGGGTTATGGTTACGGTTACGTTTAAGCACATGCCATGCACAGCTGAGGTTTAGAGTTCCATTTTGGGTTAGGCCTCTTAGGGTCAGGGTTAGGGTTAGGGTTAGGGTTAGGGTTAGGGTTATGTACATGCCATGCACAGCTGAGGTTTAGAGTTCCGTTTAGGGTTAGGCCTCTTAGGGTCAGGGTTAGGGTTAGGGTTAGGGTAAGGGTTAGGTTTAGGGTTAGGGTTAGTGTTAGGGTTAGGGTTAGGGTTAGGGTTACGTACATGCCATGCACAGCTGAGGTTTAGAGTTGCGTTTAGGGTTAGGCCTCTTAGGGTTAGGGTTAAGGTTAGGGTTGGGGTTAGGGTTAGGGTTAGGGTTAGGGTTAAGTGCATGCCGTGCACAGCTGAGGTTTAGAGTTTCGTTTTGGGTTAGGTCACTTAGGGTTAGGGTTAGGGTTAAGGTTAGGGTTAGGGTTAGGGTTAGGGTTAGGGTTAGGGTTAGTGTTAACTGCATGCCATGCACAGCTGAGGTTTAGAGTTCCGTTTTGGGTTAGGCCTCTTAGGGTCAGGGTTAGGGTTAGGGTTAGGGCTAGGGTTAGGGTTAGGGTTAGGGTTAGGGTTAGGGTTAGGGTTAGGGTTATGTACATGCCATGCACAGCTGAGGTTTAGCGTTGCGTTTAGGGTTAGGCCTCTTAGGGTCAGGATTAGGGTTAGGGTTAGTGTTCGGGTTAGCGTGAGGGTTAGGGTTAGGGTTAGGGTTAGGGTTAGGGTTAGGGTTAGGGTTAGGTACATGCCATGCACAGCTGAGGTTTAGAGTTCCGTCAAGGGTTAGGCCTCTTAGGGTTAGGGTTAGGGTTAGGTTTAGGGTTAGGGTTAGGGTTAGGGTTAGGTTTAGGGTTATGTACCTGCCATGAACAGCTGAGGTTTAGATTTGCGTCTAGGGTTAGGACTCTTAGGGTCAGGGTTAGGGTTAGGTTTAGGATTAGGGTTAGGGTTAGGGTTAGGGTTAGGGTTAGGGTTAGGGTTAGGGTTAGGGTTAGGGTTAGGTACATGCCATGCACAGCTGACGTTTAGAGTTCCGTTTTGGGTTCGGCCTCTTAGGGTCAGGGTTAGGGTTAGGGTTAGGTTTAGGGTTAGGGTTAGGGTTAGGTACATGCCATGCACAGCTGAGGTTTAGAGTTCCGTCAAGGGTTAGGCCTCTTAGGGTCAGGATTAGGGTAAGGTTTAGGGTTAGGGTTAGGGTTAGGGTTAGGGTTAGGTTTAGGGTTATGTACCTGCCATGCACAGCTGAGGTTTAGAGTTCCGTTTTGGGTTAGGTCTCTTAGGGTTAGGGTTAGGGTTAAGGTTAGGGTTAGGGTTAGGGTTAGGGTTAGGGTTAGGGTTAGGGTTAGTGTTAACTGCATGCCATGCACAGCTGAGGTTTAGAGTTCCGTTTTGGGTTAGGCCTCTTAGGGTCAGGGTTAGGGTTAGGGTTAGGGTTAGGGTTAGGCTTAGGTTTAGGGTTAGGGTTAGGTACATGCCATGCACAGCTGAGGTTTAGAGTTGCGTTTTGGGTTAGGCCTCTTAGGGTCAGGATAAGGGTTAGGGTTAGGGTTCGGGTTAGGGTTAGGGTTAGGGTTAGGGTTAGGGTTAGGGTTAGGGTTAGGGTAAGGGTTAGGGTTAGGTACATGCCATGCACAGCTGAGGTTATAGAGTTCCGTCAAGTTTTAGGCCTCTTAGGGTCAGGATTAGGGTTA
>NW_026599602.1:2180000-2182500 GCF_023634155.1 Falco peregrinus | reverse complement strand
TTAGGGTTAGGGTTAGGGTTAGGGTTACCTACATGCCATGCACAGCTGAGGTTTAGAGATGCATTTAGGGTTAGGCCTCTTAGGGTTAGGGTTAAGGTTAGGGCTAGGGTTAGGGTTAGGGTTAGGGTTAGGGTTAGGGTTACGTACATGCCATGCACAGCTGAGGTTTAGAGTTGCATTTAGGGTTAGGCCTCTTAGGGTCAGGATTAGGGTTAGGGTTAGGGTTAGGGTTAGGGTTAGGGTTACGTACATGCCATGCACAGCTGAGGTTTAGAGTTGCATTTAGGGTTAGGCCTCTTAGGGTCAGGATTAGGGTCAGGGTTAGGGTTAGGGTTAGGGTTAGGGTTAGGTACATACCATGCACAGCTGAGGTTTTGAGTTCCGTCAAGGGATAGACCCTATAGGGTCAGGATTACAGTTAGTGTTAGGGTTAGGGTTAGGGTTAGGGTTAGGGTTAGGGTTAAGTGCATGCCATGCACAGCTGAGGTTTAGAGTTCCGTTTTGGGTTAGGCCCCTTAGGGTCAGGATTAGAGTTAGGGTTAGGGTTAGCGTTAGGGTTAGGGTTAGGGTTAGGGTTAGGGTTAGGGTTAGGGTTAGGGTTAGGTACATGCCATGCACAGCTGAGGTTTAGAGTTCCGTTTTGGGTTAGGTCTCTTAGGGTCAGGGTTAAGGTTAGGGTTAGGGTTAGGGTTAGGGTTAGCGTTAGGGTTAGGGTTAGGGTTAGGGTTAGGGTTGGGGTTACGGTTAGGGTTACGGTTACGGTTAGGGTTAGGGTTAAGTGCATGCCATGCACAGCTGAGGTTTAGAGTTGCGTTTAGGGTTAGGCCTCTTAGGGTTAGGGTTAAGTTAGGTTTAGGGTTAGGGTTAGGGTTAGGGTTAGGGTTAGGGTTAGGGTTAGGGTTAGGGTTAGGGTTAGGGTTACGTACATGCCATGCAGAGCTGAGGTTTAGAGTTGCGTTTAGGGTTAGGCCTCTTAGGGTTAGGGTTAGGGTTAGGGTTAAGGTTAGGATTAGGGTTAGCGTTAGGGTTAGGGTTAGGGTTAGGGTTAGGGTTAGGGTTAAGTGCATGCCATGCACAGCTGAGGTTTAGAGTTCCGTTTTGGGTTAGGCCTCTTAGGGTCAGGTTTAGGGTTAGCGGTAGGGTTAGGGTTAGGGTTAGGGTTAGGGTTACGTACATGCCATGCACAGCTGAGGTTTAGAGTTGCGTTTAGGGTTAGGCCTCTTAGGGTCAGGATTAGGGTTAGGGTTAGGGTTCGGATTAGGTACATGCCATGCACAGCTGAGGTTATAGAGTTCCGTCAAGGGTTAGGCCTCTTAGGGTTAGGGTTAGGGTTAGGTTTAGGGTTAGGGTTAGGGTTAGGGTTAGGGTTAGGGTTAGGGTTAGGGTTAGGGTTATGTACCTGCCATACACAGCTGAGGTTTAGAGTTCCGTCTAGGGTTAGGACTTTTAGGGTCAGGATTAGGGTTAGGTTTAGGATTAGGGTTAGGGTTAGTGTTAGGGTTAGGGTTAGGGTTATGTACATGCCATGCACAGCTGAGGTTGAGTTCCGTTTAGGGTTAGGCCTCTTAGGGTAAGTATTAGGGTTAGGATTAGGATTAGGGTTAGGGTTAGGTTTAGGGTTAGGGTTAGGGTTAGGGTTAGGGTTAGGGTTAGGGTTAGGGTTAGGGTTACGTACATGCCATGCACAGCTGAGGTTTAGAGTTCCGTTTAGGGTTAGGTCTCTTAGAGTTAGGGTTAGGGTTAGGGTTAGGGTTAGGGTTAGGTACATGCCATGCACAGCTGAGGTTTAGAGTTCCGTTTTGGGTTAGGCCTCTTAGGGTCAGGGTTAGGGTTAGGGTTAGGGTAAGAGTTAGGGTTATGGTTAGGGTTAAGTGCATGCCATGCACAGCTGAGGTTTAGAGTTCCGTTTTGGGTTAGGTCACTTAGGGTTAGGGTTAGGGTTAAGGTTAGGGTTAGGGTTAGGGTTAGGGTTAGTGTTAACTGCATGCCATGCACAGCTAAGGTTTAGAGTTCCGTTTTGGGTTAGGCCCCTTAGGGTCAGGGTTAGGGTTAGGGTTAGCGTTAGGGTTAAGGTTAGGGTTAGGGTTAGGGTTAGGGATTCCTACATGCCATGCACAGCTGAGGTTTAGAGTTGCGTTTAGGGTTAGGCCTCTTAGAGTTAGGGTTAAGGTTAGGGTTAGGGTTAGGGTTAGGGTTAGCGTTAGGGTTAGGGTTAGGGTTAGGGTTAGGGTTAGGGTTAGGGTTACGGTTACGGTTACGGTTACGGTTACGGTTACGGTTAAGTGCATGCCATGCACAGCTGAGGTTTAGAGTTCCGTCAAGGGTTAGGCCTCTTAGGGTCAGGATTAGGGTTAGGGTTAGGGTTAGGGTTAGGGTTAGGGTTAGGGTTAGGTTTAGGGTTATGTACCTGCCATGCACAGCTGAGGTTTAGAGATCCCTCTAGGGTTAGGAATCTTAGGGTCAGGATTAGGGTTAGGTTTAGGATTAGGGTTAGGGTTAG
>NW_026599602.1:2160000-2175000 GCF_023634155.1 Falco peregrinus | reverse complement strand
CATGCCATGCACAGCTGACGTTTAGAGTTACGTTTTGGGTTCGGCCTCTTAGGGTCAGGGTTAGGTTTAGGGTTAGGTTTAGGGTTAGGGTTACGTACATGCCATGCACAGCTGAGGTTTAGAGTTGCATTTAGGGTTAGGCATCTTAGGGTTAGCGTTAGGGTTAGGGTTATGTACATGCCATGCACAGCTGAGGTTTAGAGTTCCGTCAAGGGTTAGGACCCTTAGGGTCAGGTTTAGGGTTAGGGTTAGGGTTAGGGTTAGGGTTAGGGTTAGGGTTAGGGTTAGGGTTAGGCTTAGGGTTAGGGTTAGGGTTAGGGTTAGGGTTAGGGTTACGTACATGCCATGCACAGCTCAGGTTTAGAGTTGCGTTTAGGGTTAGGCCTCTTAGGGTTAGGGTTAAGGTTAGGTTTAGGGTTAGGGTTAGGGTTAGGATTAGGGTTAGGGTTAGGGTTAGGGTTAGGGTTAGGGTTAGGGTTAGGGTTAGGGTTAGGGTTAGGGTTAGGGTTAAGTGCATGCCATGTACAGCTGAGGTTTAGAGTTCCGTTTTGGGTTAGGTCTCTTAGGGTTAGGGTTAGGGTTAAGGTTAGGGTTAGGGTTAGCGTTAGGGTTAGGGTTAGGGTTAGTGTTAACTGCATGCCATGCACAGCTGAGGTTTAGAGTTCCGTTTTGGGTTAGGCCTCTTAGGGTCAGGGTTAGGGTTAGGGTTAGGCTTAGGCTTAGGTTTAGGGTATAGGGTTAGGAACATGCCATGCACAGCTGAGGTTTAGAGTTCCGTCTAGGGTTAGGACTCTTACGGTCAGGATTAGGGTTAGGTTTAGGATTAGGGTTAGGGTTATGGTTAGGGTTAGGGTTAGGGTTAGGGTTAGGGTTACGTACATGCCATGCACAGCTGAGGTTTAGAGTTGCGTTTAGGGTTAGGTCTCTTAGGGTTAGGGTTAAGGTTAGGGTTAGGGTTAGGGTTAGGGTTAGGGTTAGGGTTAGGGTTACGTACATGCCATGCACAGCTGAGGTTTAGAGTTGCGTTTAGGGTTAGGCCTCTTAGGGTCAGGATTAGGGTTAGGGTTAGGGTTCGGGTTAGGGTTAGGGTTAGGGTTAGGGTTAGGGTTAGGGTTAGGGTTAGGTACATGCCATGCACAGCTGAGGTTTAGAGTTCCGTTTTGGGTTAGGCCTCTTAGGGTCAGGGTTAGGGTTAGGGTAAGGGTTAGGGTTAGGGTTAGGGTTAGGGTTAGGGTTAGGGTTAGGGTTAGGGTTAGGGTTAGGGTTAGGGTTAGGCTTAGGGTTAGAGTTATGTGCATGCCATGCACAGCTGAGGTTTAGAGTTCCGTTTTGGGTTAGGTCACTTTAGGGTGAGGGTTAGGGTTAAGGTTAGGGTTAGGGTTAGGGTTAGCGTTAGGGTTAGGGTTAGGGTTACGTACATGCCATGCACAGCTGAGGTTTAGAGATGCATTTAGGGTTAGGCCTCTTAGGGTTAGGGTTAAGGTTAGGGTTAGGGTTAGGGTTAGGGTTAGGGTTAGGGTTAGGGTTACGTACATGCCATGCACAGCTGAGGTTTAGAGTTGCATTTAGGGTTAGGCCTCTTAGGGTCAGGATTAGGGTTAGGGTTAGGGTTAGGGTTAGGGTTACGTACATGCCATGCACAGCTGAGGTTTAGAGTTGCATTTAGGGTTAGGCCTCTTAGGGTCAGGATTAGGGTTAGGGTTAGGGTTAGGGTTAGGGTTAGGGTTAGGTACATACCATGCACAGCTGAGGTTTTGAGTTCCGTCAAGGGATAGACCCTATAGGGTCAGGATTACAGTTAGGGTTAGGGTTAGGGTTAGGGTTAGGGTTAGGGTTAAGTGCATGCCATGCACAGCTGAGGTTTAGAGTTCCGTTTTGGGTTAGGCCTCTTAGGGTCAGGGTTAGTGTTAGGATTAGGGTTAGGGTTAGGGTTAGGGTTAGGGTTAGGGTTAGGGTTATGTACATGCCATGCACAGCTGAGGTTTAGAGTTCCGTTTTGGGTTAGGCCCCTTAGGGTCAGGATTAGAGTTAGGGTTAGGGTTAGCGTTAGGGTTAGGGTTAGGGTTAGGGTTAGGGTTAGGGTTAGGGTTAGGGTTAGGTACATGCCATGCACAGCTGAGGTTTAGAGTTCCGTTTTGGGTTAGGTCTCTTAGGGTCAGGGTTAAGGTTAGGGTTAGGGTTAGGGTTAGGGTTAGCGTTAGGGTTAGGGTTAGGGTTAGGGTTAGGGTTGGGGTTACGGTTAGGGTTACGGTTACGGTTAGGGTTAGGGTTAAGTGCATGCCATGCACAGCTGAGGTTTAGAGTTGCGTTTAGGGTTAGGCCTCTTAGGGTTAGGGTTAGGGTTAAGGTTAGGATTAGGGTTAGGGTTAGGGTTAGAGTTAGGGTTAGGGTTAGGGTTAACTGTATGCCATGCACAGCTGAGGTTTAGAGTTCCGTTTTGGGTTAGGCCTCTTAGGGTCAGGGTTAGGGTTAGGGTTAGGGTTAGGGTTAGGGTTAGGGTTAGGGTTAGGGTTAGGGTTAGGGTTAGGGTTAGGGTTAGGGTTAGGGTTACGTACATGCCATGCAGAGCTGAGGTTTAGAGTTGCGTTTAGGGTTAGGCCTCTTAGGGTTAGGGTTAAGTTAGGTTTAGGGTTAGGGTTAGGGTTAGGGTTAGGGTTAGGGTTAGGGTTAGGGTTAGGGTTACGTACATGCCATGCAGAGCTGAGGTTTAGAGTTGCGTTTAGGGTTAGGCCTCTTAGGGTTAGGGTTAGGGTTAGGGTTAAGGTTAGGATTAGGGTTAGCGTTAGGGTTAGGGTTAGGGTTAGGGTTAGGGTTAGGGTTAAGTGCATGCCATGCACAGCTGAGGTTTAGAGTTCCGTTTTGGGTTAGGTCTCTTAGGGTTAGGGTTAGGGTTAAGGTTAGGGTTAGGGTTAGCGTTAGGGTTAGGGTTAGGGTTAGTGTTAACTGCATGCCATGCACAGCTGAGGTTTAGAGTTCCGTTTTGGGTTAGGCCTCTTAGGGTCAGGGTTAGGGTTAGGGTTAGGCTTAGGCTTAGGTTTAGGGTATAGGGTTAGGAACATGCCATGCACAGCTGAGGTTTAGAGTTCCGTCTAGGGTTAGGACTCTTACGGTCAGGATTAGGGTTAGGTTTAGGATTAGGGTTAGGGTTATGGTTAGGGTTAGGGTTAGGGTTAGGGTTAGGGTTACGTACATGCCATGCACAGCTGAGGTTTAGAGTTGCGTTTAGGGTTAGGTCTCTTAGGGTTAGGGTTAAGGTTAGGGTTAGGGTTAGGGTTAGGGTTAGGGTTAGGGTTAGGGTTACGTACATGCCATGCACAGCTGAGGTTTAGAGTTGCGTTTAGGGTTAGGCCTCTTAGGGTCAGGATTAGGGTTAGGGTTAGGGTTCGGGTTCGGGTTAGGGTTAGGGTTAGGGTTAGGGTTAGGGTTAGGGTTAGGTACATGCCATGCACAGCTGAGGTTTAGAGTTCCGTTTTGGGTTAGGCCTCTTAGGGTCAGGGTTAGGGTTAGGGTAAGGGTTAGGGTTAGGGTTAGGGTTAGGGTTAGGGTTAGGGTTAGGGTTAGGGTTAGGGTTAGGGTTAGGCTTAGGGTTAGAGTTATGTGCATGCCATGCACAGCTGAGGTTTAGAGTTCCGTTTTGGGTTAGGTCACTTTAGGGTGAGGGTTAGGGTTAAGGTTAGGGTTAGGGTTAGGGTTAGCGTTAGGGTTAGGGTTAAGTGCATGCCATGCACAGCTGAGGTTTAGAGTTCCGTTTTGGGTTAGGCCTCTTAGGGTCAGGGTTAGGGTTAGGGTTAAGGTTAGGGTTAGGGTTAGGGTTACCTACATGCCATGCACAGCTGAGGTTTAGAGATGCATTTAGGGTTAGGCCTCTTAGGGTTAGGGTTAAGGTTAGGGTTAGGGTTAGGGTTAGGGTTAGGGTTAGGGTTAGGGTTACGTACATGCCATGCACAGCTGAGGTTTAGAGTTGCATTTAGGGTTAGGCCTCTTAGGGTCAGGATTAGGGTTAGGGTTAGGGTTAGGGTTAGGGTTACGTACATGCCATGCACAGCTGAGGTTTAGAGTTGCATTTAGGGTTAGGCCTCTTAGGGTCAGGATTAGGGTTAGGGTTAGGGTTAGGGTTAGGGTTAGGGTTAGGTACATACCATGCACAGCTGAGGTTTTGAGTTCCGTCAAGGGATAGACCCTATAGGGTCAGGATTACAGTTAGGGTTAGGGTTAGGGTTAGGGTTAGGGTTAGGGTTAAGTGCATGCCATGCACAGCTGAGGTTTAGAGTTCCGTTTTGGGTTAGGCCTCTTAGGGTCAGGGTTAGTGTTAGGATTAGGGTTAGGGTTAGGGTTAGGGTTAGGGTTAGGGTTAGGGTTATGTACATGCCATGCACAGCTGAGGTTTAGAGTTCCGTTTTGGGTTAGGCCCCTTAGGGTCAGGATTAGAGTTAGGGTTAGGGTTAGCGTTAGGGTTAGGGTTAGGGTTAGGGTTAGGGTTAGGGTTAGGGTTAGGGTTAGGGTTAGGTACATGCCATGCACAGCTGAGGTTTAGAATTCCGTTTTGGGTTAGGTCTCTTAGGGTCAGGGTTAAGGTTAGGGTTAGGGTTAGGGTTAGGGTTAGCGTTAGGGTTAGGGTTAGGGTTAGGGTTAGGGTTGGGGTTACGGTTAGGGTTACGGTTACGGTTAGGGTTAGGGTTAAGTGCATGCCATGCACAGCTGAGGTTTAGAGATGCGTTTAGGGTTAGGCCTCTTAGGGTTAGGGTTAGGGTTAAGGTTAGGATTAGGGTTAGGGTTAGGGTTAGAGTTAGGGTTAGGGTTAGGGTTAACTGTATGCCATGCACAGCTGAGGTTTAGAGTTCCGTTTTGGGTTAGGCCTCTTAGGGTCAGGGTTAGGGTTAGGGTTAGGGTTAGGGTTAGGGTTAGGGTTAGGGTTAGGGTTAGGGTTAGGGTTAGGGTTAGGGTTACGTACATGCCATGCAGAGCTGAGGTTTAGAGTTGCGTTTAGGGTTAGGCCTCTTAGGGTTAGGGTTAAGTTAGGTTTAGGGTTAGGGTTAGGGTTAGGGTTAGGGTTAGGGTTAGGGTTAGGGTTAGGGTTAGGGTTAGGGTTACGTACATGCCATGCAGAGCTGAGGTTTAGAGTTGCGTTTAGGGTTAGGCCTCTTAGGGTTAGGGTTAGGGTTAGGGTTAAGGTTAGGATTAGGGTTAGCGTTAGGGTTAGGGTTAGGGTTAGGGTTAGGGTTAGGGTTAAGTGCATGCCATGCACAGCTGAGGTTTAGAGTTCCGTTTTGGGTTAGGCCTCTTAGGGTCAGGTTTAGGGTTAGCGGTAGGGTTAGGGTTAGGGTTAGGGTTAGGGTTACGTACATGCCATGCACAGCTGAGGTTTAGAGTTGCGTTTAGGGTTAGGCCTCTTATGGTCAGGATTAGGGTTAGGGTTAGGGTTCGGGTTAGGTACATGCCATGCACAGCTGAGGTTATAGAGTTCCGTCAAGGGTTAGGCCTCTTAGGGTTAGGGTTAGGGTTAGGTTTAGGGTTAGGGTTAGGGTTAGGGTTAGGGTTAGGGTTAGGGTTAGGGTTAGGGTTATGTACCTGCCATACACAGCTGAGGTTTAGAGTTCCGTCTAGGGTTAGGACTTTTAGGGTCAGGATTAGGGTTAGGTTTAGGATTAGGGTTAGGGTTAGTGTTACGGTTAGGGTTAGGGTTATGTACATGCCATGCACAGCTGAGGTTGAGTTCCGTTTAGGGTTAGGCCTCTTAGGGTAAGTATTAGGGTTAGGATTAGGATTAGGGTTAGGGTTAGGTTTAGGGTTAGGGTTAGGGTTAGGGTTAGGGTTAGGGTTAGGGTTAGGGTTAGGGTTAGGTACATGCCATGCACAGCTGAGGTTTAGAGTTCCGTTTTGGGTTAGGCCTCTTAGGGTCAGGGTTAGGGTTAGGGTTAGGGTAAGAGTTAGGGTTATGGTTAGGGTTAAGTGCATGCCATGCACAGCTGAGGTTTAGAGTTCCGTTTTGGGTTAGGTCACTTAGGGTTAGGGTTAGGGTTAAGGTTAGGGTTAGGGTTAGGGTTAGGGTTAGTGTTAACTGCATGCCATGCACAGCTAAGGTTTAGAGTTCCGTTTTGGGTTAGGCCCCTTAGGGTCAGGGTTAGGGTTAGGGTTAGCGTTAGGGTTAAGGTTAGGGTTAGGGTTAGGGTTAGGGATTCCTACTACCATGCACAGCTGAGGTTTAGAGTTGCGTTTAGGGTTAGGCCTCTTAGAGTTAGGGTTAAGGTTAGGGTTAGGGTTAGGGTTAGGGTTAGCGTTAGGGTTAGGGTTAGGGTTAGGGTTAGGGTTAGGGTTAGGGTTACGGTTACGGTTACGGTTACGGTTACGGTTACGGTTAAGTGCATGCCATGCACAGCTGAGGTTTAGAGTTCCGTCAAGGGTTAGGCCTCTTAGGGTCAGGATTAGGGTTAGGGTTAGGGTTAGGGTTAGGGTTAGGGTTAGGGTTAGGGTTAGGGTTATGTACATGCCATGCACAGCTGAGGTTTAGAGTTCCGTCAAGGGTTAGGACCCTTAGGGACAGGATTAGGGTTAGGGTTAGGGTTAGGGTTAGGTTTAGGGTTAGGGTTAGGGTTAGGGTTAGGGTTAGGGTTAGGGTTAAGTGCATGCCATGCACAGCTGAGGTTTAGAGTTCCGTTTTGTGTTAGGCCTCTTAGGGTCAGGGTTAGGGTTAGGTTTAGGGTTAGGGTTAGGGTTACGTACATGCCATGCACAGCTGAGGTTTAGAGTTGCGTTTAGGGTTAGGCCTCTTAGGGTCAGGATTAGGGTTAGGGTTAGGGTTCGGGTTAGGGTTAGGGTTAGGGTTAGGGTTAGGGTTAGGGTTAGGGTTAGGTACATGCCATGCACAGCTGAGGTTTAGAGTTCCGTTTTGGGTTAGGCCTCTTAGGGTCAGGATTATGGTTAGGTTTAGGGTTAGGGTTAGGGTTAGGGTTAGGGTTAGGGTTAGGGTTAGGGTTAGGGTTAGGGTTATGTACCTGCCCTGCACAGCTGAGGTTTAGAGTTCCGTTTAGGGTTAGGTCTCTTAGGGTTAGGGTTAGGGTTAGGGTTAGGGTTAGGGTTAGGGTTAGGGTTAGTGTTAACTGCATGCCATGCACAGCTGAGGTTTAGAGTTCCGTTTTGGGTTAGACCTCTTAGGGTCAGGGTTAGGTTTAGGGTTAGGGCTAGGGTTAGGGTTAGGGTTAGGGTTAGGGTTAGGGTTAGGGTTAGGGTTAAGTGCATGCCATGCACAGCTGAGGTTTAGAGTTCCGTTTTGTGTTAGGCGTCTTAGGGTCAGGGTTAGGGTTAGGGTTAGGGTTAGGGTTAGGGTTAGGGTTAGGGTTAGGGTTAGGGTTAGGGTTAGTTACATGCCATGCTCAGCTGAGGTTTAGAGTTCCGTTTTGGGTTAGGCCTCTTAGGGTCAGGGTTAGTGTTATGGTTAGGGTTAGGTTTAGGGTTAGGGTTAGGGTTACCTACATGCCATGCACAGCTGAGGTTTAGAGTTCCGTTTTGGGTTAGGCCTCTTAGGGTTAGGGTTAAGGTTAGGGTTAGGGTTAGGGTTAGGGTTAGGGTTAGGGTTACCTACATGCCATGCACAGCTGAGGTTTAGAGTTCCGTTTTGGGTTAGGCCTCTTAGGGTTAGGGTTAAGGTTAGGGTTAGGGTTAGGGTTAGGGTTAGGGTTACGTACATGCCATGCACAGCTGAGGTTTAGAGTTGCGTTTAGGGTTAGGCCTCTTAGGGTCAGGATTAGGGTTAGGGTTAGGGTTCGGGTTAGGGTTAGGGTTAGGGTTAGGGTTAGGGTTAGGGTTAGGTACATGCCATGCACAGCTGAGGTTTAGAGTTCCGTTTTGGGTTAGGCCTCTTAGGGTCAGGGTTAGGGTTAGGGTAAGGGTTAGGGTTAGGGTTAGGGTTAGGGTTAGGGTTAGGCTTAGGCTTAGGCTTAGGCTTAGGCTTAGGCTTAGGGTTAGAGTTATGTGCATGCCATGCACAGCTGAGGTTTAGAGTTCCGTTTTGGGTTAGGTCACTTTAGGGTGAGGGTTAGGGTTAAGGTTAGGGTTAGGGTTAGGGTTAGCGTTAGGGTTAGGGTTAAGTGCATGCCATGCACAGCTGAGGTTTAGAGTTCCGTTTTGGGTTAGGCCTCTTAGGGTCAGGGTTAGGGTTAGGGTTAGGGTTAGGGTTAGGGTTAGGGTTACTTACATGCCATGCACAGCTGAGGTTTAGAGATGCATTTAGGGTTAGGCCTCTTAGGGTTAGGGTTAAGGTTAGGGTTAGGGTTAGGGTTAGGGTTAGGGTTAGGGTTAGGGTTACGTACATGCCATGCACAGCTGAGGTTTAGAGTTGCATTTAGGGTTAGGCCTCTTAGGGTCAGGATTAGGGTTAGGGTTAGGGTTAGGGTTAGGGTTACGTACATGCCATGCACAGCTGAGGTTTAGAGTTGCATTTAGGGTTAGGCCTCTTAGGGTCAGGATTAGGGTTAGGGTTAGGGTTAGGGTTAGGGTTAGGGTTAGGTACATACCATGCACAGCTGAGGTTTTGAGTTCCGTCAAGGGATAGACCCTATAGGGTCAGGATTACAGTTAGGGTTAGGGTTAGGGTTAGGGTTAGGGTTAGGGTTAAGTGCATGCCATGCACAGCTGAGGTTTAGAGTTCCGTTTTGGGTTAGGCCTCTTAGGGTCAGGGTTAGTGTTAGGATTAGGGTTAGGGTTAGGGTTAGGGTTAGGATTAGGGTTAGGGTTATGTACATGCCATGCACAGCTGAGGTTTAGAGTTCCGTTTTGGGTTAGGCCCCTTAGGGTCAGGATTAGAGTTAGGGTTAGGGTTAGCGTTAGGGTTAGGGTTAGGGTTAGGGTTAGGGTTAGGGTTAGGGTTAGGGTTAAGTGCATGCCATGCACAGCTGAGGTTTAGAGTTCCGTTTTGGGTTAGGCCTCTTAGGGTCAGGTTTAGGGTTAGCGGTAGGGTTAGGGTTAGGGTTAGGGTTAGGGTTACGTACATGCCATGCACAGCTGAGGTTTAGAGTTGCGTTTAGGGTTAGGCCTCTTAGGGTCAGGATTAGGGTTAGGGTTAGGGTTCGGGTTAGGTACATGCCATGCACAGCTGAGGTTATAGAGTTCCGTCAAGGGTTAGGCCTCTTAGGGTTAGGGTTAGGGTTAGGTTTAGGGTTAGGGTTAGGGTTAGGGTTAGGGTTAGGGTTAGGGTTAGGGTTAGGGTTATGTACCTGCCATACACAGCTGAGGTTTAGAGTTCCGTCTAGGGTTAGGACTTTTAGGGTCAGGATTAGGGTTAGGTTTAGGATTAGGGTTAGGGTTAGTGTTAGGGTTAGGGTTAGGGTTATGTACATGCCATGCACAGCTGAGGTTGAGTTCCGTTTAGGGTTAGGCCTCTTAGGGTAAGTATTAGGGTTAGGATTAGGATTAGGGTTAGGGTTAGGTTTAGGGTTAGGGTTAGGGTTAGGGTTAGGGTTAGGGTTAGGGTTAGGGTTAGGTACATGCCATGCACAGCTGAGGTTTAGAGTTCCGTTTAGGGTTAGGTCTCTTAGAGTTAGGGTTAGGGTTAGGGTTAGGGTTAGGGTTAGGTACATGCCATGCACAGCTGAGGTTTAGAGTTCCGTTTTGGGTTAGGCCTCTTAGGGTCAGGGTTAGGGTTAGGGTTAGGGTAAGAGTTAGGGTTATGGTTAGGGTTAAGTGCATGCCATGCACAGCTGAGGTTTAGAGTTCCGTTTTGGGTTAGGTCACTTAGGGTTAGGGTTAGGGTTAAGGTTAGGGTTAGGGTTAGGGTTAGGGTTAGTGTTAACTGCATGCCATGCACAGCTAAGGTTTAGAGTTCCGTTTTGGGTTAGGCCCCTTAGGGTCAGGGTTAGGGTTAGGGTTAGCGTTAGGGTTAAGGTTAGGGTTAGGGTTAGGGTTAGGGATTCCTACATGCCATGCACAGCTGAGGTTTAGAGTTGCGTTTAGGGTTAGGCCTCTTAGAGTTAGGGTTAAGGTTAGGGTTAGGGTTAGGGTTAGGGTTAGCGTTAGGGTTAGGGTTAGGGTTAGGGTTAGGGTTAGGGTTAGGGTTACGGTTACGGTTACGGTTACGGTTACGGTTACGGTTACGGTTAAGTGCATGCCATGCACAGCTGAGGTTTAGAGTTCCGTCAAGGGTTAGGCCTCTTAGGGTCAGGATTAGGGTTAGGGTTAGGGTTAGGGTTAGGGTTAGGGTTAGGGTTAGGTTTAGGGTTATGTACCTGCCATGCACAGCTGAGGTTTAGAGATCCCTCTAGGGTTAGGAATCTTAGGGTCAGGATTAGGGTTAGGTTTAGGATTAGGGTTAGGGTTAGGGTTAGGGTTAGGGTTAGGGTTAGGGTTAGGGTTAGGGTTAGGGTTAGGTACATGCCATGCACAGCTGACGTTTAGAGTTCCGTTTTGGGTTCGGCCTCTTAGGGTCAGGGTTAGGGTTAGGGTTAGGGTTAGGGTTAGGGTTATGTACATGCCATGCACAGCTGAGGTTTAGAGTTCCGTCAAGGGTTAGGACCCTTAGGGACAGGATTAGGGTTAGGGTTAGGGTTAGGGTTAGGGTTAGGGTTAGGGTTAGGGTTAAGTGCATGCCATGCACAGCTGAGGTTTAGAGTTCCGTTTTGTGTTAGGCCTCTTAGGGTCAGGGTTAGGGTTAGGTTTAGGGTTAGGGTTAGGGTTACGTACATGCCATGCACAGCTGAGGTTTAGAGTTGCGTTTAGGGTTAGGCCTCTTAGGGTCAGGATTAGGGTTAGGGTTAGGGTTCGGGTTAGGGTTAGGGTTAGGGTTACGTACATGCCATGCACAGCTGAGGTTTAGAGTTGCGTTTAGGGTTAGGCCTCTTAGGGTCAGGATTAGGGTTAGGGTTAGGGTTCGGGTTAGGGTTAGGGTTAGGGTTAGGGTTAGGGTTAGGGTTAGGGTTAGGTACATGCCATGCACAGCTGAGGTTTAGAGTTCCGTTTTGGGTTAGGCCTCTTAGGGTCAGGATTATGGTTAGGTTTAGGGTTAGGGTTAGGGTTAGGGTTAGGGTTAGGGTTAGGGTTAGGGTTAGGGTTAGGGTTAGGGTTATGTACCTGCCCTGCACAGCTGAGGTTTAGAGTTCCGTTTAGGGTTAGGTCTCTTAGGGTTAGGGTTAGGGTTAGGGTTAGGGTTAGGGTTAGTGTTAACTGCATGCCATGCACAGCTGAGGTTTAGAGTTCCGTTTTGGGTTAGACCTCTTAGGGTCAGGGTTAGGTTTAGGGTTAGGGCTAGGGTTAGGGTTAGGGTTAGGGTTAGGGTTAGGGTTAGGGTTAGGGTTAAGTGCATGCCATGCACAGCTGAGGTTTAGAGTTCCGTTTTGTGTTAGGCCTCTTAGGGTCAGGGTTAGGGTTAAGGTTAGGGTTAGGGTTAGGGTTAGGGTTAGGGTTAGGGTTAGGGTTATGTACATGCCATGCACAGCTGAGGTTGAGTTCCGTTTAGGGTTAGGCCTCTTACGGTAAGGATTAGGGTTAGGGTTAGGGTTAGGATTAGGGTTAGGGTTAGGGTTAGGGTTAGGGTTAGGGTTAGGGTTAGGGTTATGTACATGCCATGCACAGCTGAGGTTTAGAGTTCCGTTTTGGTTTAGGTCTCTTAGAGTTAGTGTTAGGGTTAGGGTTAGGGTTAGGGTTAGTTACATGCCATGCTCAGCTGAGGTTTAGAGTTCCGTTTTGGGTTAGGCCTCTTAGGGTCAGGGTTAGTGTTATGGTTAGGGTTAGGGTTAGGGTTAGGGTTAGGGTTAGGGTTACCTACATGCCATGCACAGCTGAGGTTTAGAGTTCCGTTTTGGGTTAGGCCTCTTAGGGTTAGGGTTAAGGTTAGGGTTAGGGTTAGGGTTAGGGTTAGGGTTACGTACATGCCATGCACAGCTGAGGTTTAGAGTTGCGTTTAGGGTTAGGTCTCTTAGGGTTAGGGTTAAGGTTAGGGTTAGGGTTAGGGTTAGGGTTAGGGTTAGGGTTAGGGTTACGTACATGCCATGCACAGCTGAGGTTTAGAGTTGCGTTTAGGGTTAGGCCTCTTAGGGTCAGGATTAGGGTTAGGGTTAGGGTTCGGGTTAGGGTTAGGGTTAGGGTTAGGGTTAGGGTTAGGGTTAGGTACATGCCATGCACAGCTGAGGTTTAGAGTTCCGTTTTGGGTTAGGCCTCTTAGGGTCAGGATTAGGGTTAGGTTTAGGGTTAGGGTTAGGGTTAGGGTTAGGGTTAGGGTTATGTACCTGCCCTGCAAAGCTGAGGTTTTGAGTTCCGTTTAGGGTTAGGTCTCTTAGGGTTAGGGTTAAGTTTAGGGTTAGGGTTAGGGTTAGGGTTAGGGTTAGGGTTAGGGTTAGGGTTAGGGTATACGTACATGCCATGCACAGCTGAGGTTTAGAGTTGCGTTTAGGGTTAGGCCTCTTAGGGTTAGGGTTAAGGGTAGGGTTAGGGTTAGGGTTAGGGTTAGGGTTAGGGTTAAGTGCATGCCATGCACAGCTGAGGTTTAGAGTTCCGTTTTGGGTTAGGTCACATAGGGTTAGGGTTAGGGTTAAGGTTAGGGTTAGGGTTAGGGTTAGGGTTAGGGTTAGGTACATGCCAAGCACAGCTGAGGTTTAGAGTTCCGTTTTGGGTTAGGCCTCTTAGGGTCAGGGTTAGGGTTAGGGTTAGGGTTAGGGTTAGGGTTAGGGTTAGGGTTAGGGTTTCCTACATGCCATGCACAGCTGAGGTTTAGAGTTGCATTTAGGGTTAGGCCTCTAAGGGTTAGGGTTAAGGTTAGGGTTAGGGTTAGGGTTAGGGTTAGGGTTAGCGTTAGGGTTAGGGTTAGGGTTAGGGTTAGGGTTAGGGTTACGGTTACGGTTACGGTTACGGTTACGGTTACGGTTACGGTTAAGTGCATGCCATGCACAGCTGAGGTTTAGAGTTGCGTTTAGGGTTAGGCCTCTTAGGGTTAGGGTTAGGGTTAAGGTTAGGATTAGGGTTAGGGTTAGGGTTAGGGTTACGGTTAAGTGCATGCCATGCACAGCTGAGGTTTAGAGTTGCGTTTAGGGTTAGGCCTCTTAGGGTCAGGGTTAGGGTTAGGGTTAGGGTTAGGGTTAGGGTTACGGTTACGGTTACGGTTACGGTTAAGTGCATGCCATGCACAGCTGAGGTTTAGAGTTGCGTTTAGGGTTAGGCCTCTTAGGGTTAGGGTTAGGGTTAAGGTTAGGATTAGGGTTAGGGTTAGGGTTAGGGTTAGGTTTAGGGTTATGTACCTGCCATGCACAGCTGACGTTTAGAGTTGCGTCTAGGGTTAGGACTCTTAGGGTCAGGGTTAGTATTAAGTTTAGGATTAGGGTTACGGTTAGGGTTAGGGTTAGGGTTACCTACATGCCATGCACAGCTGAGGTTTAGAGTTGCATTTAGGGTTAGGCATCTTAGGGTTAGCGTTAGGGTCAGGGTTATGTACATGCCATGCACAGCTGAGGTTTATAGTTCCGTCAAGGGTTAGGACCCTTAGGGTCAGGATTAGGGTTAGGGTTAGGGTTAGGGTTAGGGTTAGGGTTAGGGTTAGGGTTAGGGTTAGGGTTAGGGTTAGGGTTAGGGTTAGGGTTACGTACATGCCATGCACAGCTGAGGTTTAGAGTTGCGTTTAGGGTTAGGCCTCTTAGGGTTAGGGTTAAGGTTAGGTTTAGGGTTAGGGTTAGGGTTAGGGTTAGGGTTAGGGTTAGGGTTAGGGTTACGTGCATGCCATGTACAGCTGAGGTTTAGAGTTCCGTTTTGGGTTAGGCCTCTTAGGGTCAGGGTTAGGGTTAGGGTTAGGGTTAGGCTTAGGTTTAGGGTATAGGGTTAGGTACATGCCATGCACAGCTGAGGTTTAGAGTTGCGTTTTGGGTTAGGCCTCTTAGGGTCAGGATAAGGGTTAGGGTTAGGGTTAGGGTTAGCGTTAGGGTTAGGGTTAGGGTTAGGATTAGGGTTAGGGTAAGGGTTAGGGTTAGGTACATGCCATGCACAGCTGAGGTTATAGAGTTCCGTCAAGGGTTAGGCCTCTTAGGGTCAGGATTAGGGTTAGGTTTAGGGTTAGGGTTAGGGTTAGGGTTAGGGTTAGGGTTAGGTACATGCCATGCACAGCTGACGTTTAGAGTTCCGTTTTGGGTTAGGCCTCTTAGGGTTAGGGTTAAGTTTAGGGTTAGGGTTAGGGTTAGGGTTAGGGTTAGGGTTAGGGTTAGGTACATGCCATGCACAGCTGAGATTTAGAGTTCCGTTTTGGGTTAGGCCTCTTAGGGTCAGGGTTAGGGTTAGGGTTAGGGTTAGGGTTAGGTACATGCCATGCACAGCTGAGGTTTAGAGTTGCGTTTTGGGTTAGGCCTCTTAGGGTCAGGATTAGGGTTAGGTTTAGGGTTAGGGTTAGGGTTAGGGTTAGGGTTACGTACATGCCATGCACAGCTGAGGTTTAGAGTTGCGTTTAGGGTTAGGCCTCTTAGGGTCAGGATTAGGGTTAGGGTTAGGGTTCGGGTTAGGGTTAGGGTTAGGGTTAGGGTTAGGGTTAGGGTTAGGTACATGCCATGCACAGCTGAGGTTTAGAGTTCCGTCAAGGGGTAGGCCTCTTAGGGTCAGGATTAGGGTTAGGTTTAGGGTTAGGGTTAGGGTTAGGGTTAGGGTTAGGGTTAGGGTTAGGGTTATATACCTGCCATGCACAGCTGAGGTTTAGAGTTCCGTCTAGGGTTAGGACCCTTAGGGTCAGGATTAGGATTAGGTTTAGGATTAGGGTTAGGGTTATGGTTAGGGTTAGGGTTAGGGTTAGGGTTAGGGTTACGTACATGCCATGCACATCTGAGGTTTAGAGTTCCGTTTAGGGTTAGGTCTCTTAGGGTTAGGGTTAAGTTTAGGGTTAGGTTTAGGGTTAGGGTTAGGGTTAGGGTTAGGGTTAGGGTTAGGGTTAGGGTTAGGGTTAGGGTTAGGTTCATGCCATGCACAGCTGAGGTTTAGAGTTCCGTTTAGGGTTAGGTCTCTTAGAGTTAGTGTTAGGGTTAGGGTTAGGGTTAGGGTTAAGTGCAT
>NW_026599602.1:2155000-2157500 GCF_023634155.1 Falco peregrinus | reverse complement strand
ACAGCTGAAGTTTAGAGTTCCGTTTTGGGTTAGGCCTCTTAGGGTCAGGGTTAGGGTTAGGGTTAGGGTTAGGGTTAGGGTTAGGGTTAGGGTTAGGTACATGCCATGCACAGCTGAGGTTTAGAGTTCCGTCAAGGGTTAGGCCTCTTAGGGTCAGGATTAGGGTTAGGGTTAGGGTTCGGGTTAGGGTTAGGGTTAGGGTTAAGTGCATGCCATGCACAGCTGAGTTTTAGAGTTCCGTTTTGTGTTAGGCCTCTTAGGGTCAGGGTTAAGGTTAGGGTTAGGGTTAGGGTTAGGGTTAGGGTTAGGGTTAGGGTTAGGGTTAGGGTTAGGGTAAGGGTTAGGGTTAGGGTTAGGTACATGCCATGCACAGCTGAGGTTTAGAGTTCCGTTTTGGGTTAGGCCTCTTAGCGTCAGGGTTAGGGTTAGGGTTAGGGTTAGGGTTACGGTTAGGGTTTGGGTTAGGGTTAGGGTTAGGGTTACGTACATGCCATGCACAGCTGAGGTTTAGAGTTCCGTCAAGGGTTAGGCCTCTTAGGGTCAGGATTAGGGTTAGGTTTAGGGTTAGGGTTAGGGTTAGGGTTACGGTTAGGGTTATGTACCTGCCGTGCACAGCTGAGGTTTAGAGTTGCGTTTAGGGTTAGGTCTCTTAGGGTTAGGGTTAAGTTTAAGGTTAGGGTTAGGGTTAGGGTTAGGGTAAGGGTTAGGGTTAGGGTTACGTACATGCCATGCACAGCTGTGGTTTAGAGTTGCGTTTAGGGTTAGGCCTCTTAGGGTTAGGGTTAAGGTTATGGTTAGGGTTAGGGTTAGGGTTAGGGTTAAGTGCATGCCATGCACAGCTGAGGTTTAGAGTTCCGTTTTGGGTTAGATCACTTAGGGTTAGGGTTAGGGTTAAGGTTAGGGTTAGGGTTAGGGTTAGGGTTAGGGTTAGGGTTAGGGTTAGGGTTAGGTACATGCCAAGCACAGCTGAGGTTTAGAGTTCCGTTTTGGGTTAGGCCTCTTAGGGTCAGGGTTAGGGTTAGGGTTAGGGTTAGGGTTAGGGTTAGGGTTAGGGTTAGTGTTAGGGTTACCTACATGCCATGCACAGCTGAGGTTTAGAGTTGCGTTTAGGGCTAGGCCTCTTAGGGTTAGGGTTAAGGTTAGGGTTAGGGTTAGGGTTAGGGTTAGGGTTAGGGTTAGGGTTAGGGTTACGGTTAGGGTTACGTACATGCCATGCACAGCTGAGGTTTAGAGTTCCGTTTTGGGTTAGGCCTCTTAGGGTCAGGGTTAGGGTTAGGGTTAGGGTTAGGGTTAGGGTTAGGGTTAGGGTTAGGGTTAGGGTTAGGGTTAGGGTTACGTACATGCCATGCACAGCTGAGGTTTAGAGTTGCGTTTAGGGTTAGGTCTCTTAGGGTTAGGGTTAAGTTTAAGGTTAGGGTTAGGGTTAGGGTTAGGGTAAGGGTTAGGGTTAGGGTTACGTACATGCCATGCACAGCTGTGGTTTAGAGTTGCGTTTAGGGTTAGGCCTCTTAGGGTTAGGGTTAAGGTTATGGTTAGGGTTAGGGTTAGGGTTAGGGTTAAGTGCATGCCATGCACAGCTGAGGTTTAGAGTTCCGTTTTGGGTTAGATCACTTAGGGTTAGGGTTAGGGTTAAGGTTAGGGTTAGGGTTAGGGTTAGGGTTAGGGTTAGGGTTAGGGTTAGGTACATGCCAAGCACAGCTGAGGTTTAGAGTTCCGTTTTGGGTTAGGCCTCTTAGGGTCAGGGTTAGGGTTAGGGTTAGGTTTAGGGTTAGGGTTAGGGTTAGGGTTAGTGTTAGGGTTACCTACATGCCATGCACAGCTGAGGTTTAGAGTTCCGTTTAGGGTTAGGCCTCTTAGGGTTAGGGTTAAGGTTAGGGTTAGGGTTAGGGTTAGGGTTAGGGTTAGGGTTAGGGTTAGGGTTAGGGTTAGGGTTACGTACATGCCATGCACAGCTGAGGTTTAGAGTTCCGTTTTGGGTTAGGCCTCTTAGGGTCAGGGTTAGGGTTAGGGTTAGGGTTAGTGTTAGGGTTAGGGTTAGGGTTAGGGTTAGGGTTAGGGTTAGGGTTACGTACATGCCATGCACAGCTGAGGTTTAGAGTTGCGTTTAGGGTTAGGCCTCTTAGGGTTAGGGTTAGGGTTAGGGTTAGGGTTAGGGTTAGGGTTAGGGTTAGGGTTAAGTGCATGCCATGCACAGCTGAGGTTTAGAGTTTCGTTTTGGGTTAGGTCTCATAGGGTTAGGGTTAGGGTTAAGGTTAGGGTTAGGGTTAGGGTTAGGGTTAGGGTTAGGGTTAGTGTTAACTGCATGCCATGCACAGCTGAGGTTTAGAGTTCCGTTTTGGGTTAGGCCTCTTAGGGTCAGGGTTAGGGTTAGGGTTAGGGTTAGGGTTAGGGTTAGGGTTAGGGTTAGGTACATGCCATGCACAGCTGAGGTTTAGAGTTCCGTCAAGGGTTAGGCCTCTTAGGGTCAGGATTAGGGTTAGGATTAGGGTTCGGGTTAGGA
>NW_026599602.1:2145000-2150000 GCF_023634155.1 Falco peregrinus | reverse complement strand
AGGTTAGGGTTAGGGTTAGGGTTAGGGTTAGGGTTAGGGTTAGGGTTAGGGTTAAGTGCATGCCATGCACAGCTGAGGTTTAGAGTTGTGTTTAGGGTTAGGTCACTTAGGGTTAGGGTTAGGGTTAAGGTTAGGGTTAGGGTTAGGGTTAGGGTTAGGGTTAGGGTTAGGGTTAGGGTTAGCTACATGCCAAGCACATCTGAGGTTTAGAGTTCCGTTTTGGGTTAGGCCTCTTAGGGTCAGGGTTAGGGTTAGGGTTAGGGTTAGGGTTAGGGTTAGGGTTAGGGTTAGGGTTAGCGTTAGGGTTAGGGTTAGGGTTAGGGTTAGGATTAGGGTTAGGGTAAGGGTTAGGGTTAGGTACATGCCATGCACAGCTGAGGTTATAGAGTTCCGTCAAGGGTTAGGCCTCTTAGGGTCAGGATTAGGGTTAGGTTTAGGATTAGGGTTAGGGTTAGGGTTAGGGTT
The DNA here is from genome assembly GCF_023634155.1 of Falco peregrinus. Lineage (NCBI taxonomy): Eukaryota > Metazoa > Chordata > Aves > Falconiformes > Falconidae > Falco > Falco peregrinus. The sequence continues at coordinate 2,149,535 of NW_026599602.1, read as the reverse complement.
AGGGTTAGGGTTAGGGTTATATACCTGCCATGCACAGCTGAGGTTTAGAGTTCCGTCTAGGGTTAGGACCCTTAGGGTCAGGATTAGGATTAGGTTTAGGATTAGGGTTAGGGTTATGGTTAGGGTTAGGGTTAGGGTTAGGGTTAGGGTTACGTACATGCCATGCACATCTGAGGTTTAGAGTTCCGTTTAGGGTTAGGTCTCTAAGGGTTAGGGTTAAGTTTAGGGTTAGGTTTAGGGTTAGGGTTAGGGTTAGGGTTAGGGTTAGGGTTAGGGTTTGGGTTAGGGTTAGGGTTAGGTTCATGCCATGCACAGCTGAGGTTTAGAGTTCCGTTTAGGGTTAGGTCTCTTAGAGTTAGTGTTAGGGTTAGGGTTAGGGTTAGGGTTAGGGTTAAGTGCATGCCATGCACAGCTGAGGTTTAGAGTTCCGTTTTGGGTTAGATCACTTAGGGTTAGGGTTAGGGTTAAGGTTAGGGTTAGGGTTAGGGTTAGGGTTAGGGTTAGGGTTAGGTACATGCCAAGCACAGCTGAGGTTTAGAGTTCCGTTTTGGGTTAGGCCTCTTAGGGTCAGGGTTAGGGTTAGGGTTAGGTTTAGGGTTAGGGTTAGGGTTAGGGTTAGGGTTAGGGTTACCTACATGCCATGCACAGCTGAGGTTTAGAGTTGCGTTTAGGCTTAGGCCTCTTAGGGTTAGGGTTAAGGTTGGGTTAGGGTTAGGGTTAGGGTTAGGGTTAGGGTTAGGGTTAGGGTAAGGGTTAGGGTTAGGGTTAGGTACATGCCTTGCACAGCTGAGGTTTAGAGTTCCGTTTTGGGTTAGGCCTCTTAGCGTCAGGGTTAGGGTTAGGGTTAGGGTTAGGGTTAGGGTTAGGGTTAGGGTTAGGGTTAGGGTTACGTACATGCCATGCACAGCTGAGGTTTAGAGTTCCGTCAAGGGTTAGGCCTCTTAGGGTCAGGATTAGGGTTAGGTTTAGGGTTAGGGTTAGGGTTAGGGTTACGGTTAGGGTTATGTACCTGCCGTGCACAGCTGAGGTTTAGAGTTGCGTTTAGGGTTAGGTCTCTTAGGGTTAGGGTTAAGTTTACGGTTAGGGTTAGGGTTAGGGTTAGGGTAAGGGTTAGGGTTAGGGTTACGTACATGCCATGCACAGCTGTGGTTTAGAGTTGCGTTTAGGGTTAGGCCTCTTAGGGTTAGGGTTAAGGTTATGGTTAGGGTTAGGGTTAGGGTTAGGGTTAAGTGCATGCCATGCACAGCTGAGGTTTAGAGTTCCGTTTTGGGTTAGATCACTTAGGGTTAGGGTTAGGGTTAGGGTTAGGGTTAGGGTTAGGGTTAGGGTTAGGTACATGCCAAGCACAGCTGAGGTTTAGAGTTCCGTTTTGGGTTAGGCCTCTTAGGGTCAGGGTTAGGGTTAGGGTTAGGTTTAGGGTTAGGGTTAGGGTTAGGGTTAGTGTTAGGGTTACCTACATGCCATGCACAGCTGAGGTTTAGAGTTCCGTTTAGGGTTAGGCCTCTTAGGGTTAGGGTTAAGGTTAGGGTTAGGGTTAGGGTTAGGGTTAGGGTTAGGGTTAGGGTTAGGGTTACGTACATGCCATGCACAGCTGAGGTTTAGAGTTCCGTTTTGGGTTAGGCCTCTTAGGGTCAGGGTTAGGGTTAGGGTTAGGGTTAGGGTTAGGGTTAGGGTTAGGGTTAGGGTTAGGGTTAGGGTTACGTACATGCCATGCACAGCTGAGGTTTAGAGTTGCGTTTAGGGTTAGGCCTCTTAGGGTTAGGGTTAAGGTTAGGGTTAGGGTTAGGGTTAGGGTTAGGGTTAGGGTTAGGGTTAGGGTTAGGGTTAGGGTATAAGGTTAGGTACATGCCATGCACAGCTGAGGTTTAGAGTTGCGTTTTGGGTTAGGCCTCTTAGGGTCAGGATAAGGGTTAGGGTTAGGGTTAGGATAAGGGTTAGGGTTAGGGTTAGGGTTAGCGTTAGGGTTAGGGTTAGGGTTAGGATTAGGGTTAGGGTAAGGGTTAGGGTTAGGTACATGCCATGCACAGCTGAGGTTATAGAGTTCCGTCAAGGGTTAGGCCTCTTAGGGTCAGGATTAGGGTTAGGTTTAGGGTTAGGGTTAGGGTTAGGGTTAGGGTTAGGGTTAGGTACATGCCATGCACAGCTGACGTTTAGAGTTCCGTTTTGGGTTAGGCCTCTTAGGGTTAGGGTTAAGTTTAGGGTTAGGGTTAGGGTTAGGGTTAGGGTTAGGGTTAGGGTTAGGGTTAGGTACATGCCATGCACAGCTGAGATTTAGAGTTCCGTTTAGGGTTAGGTCTCTTAGAGTTAGTGTTAGGGTTAGGGTTAGGGTTAGGGTTAGGTACATACCATGCACAGCTGAGGTTTAGAGTTCCGTCTAGGGTTAGGCCTCTTAGGGTCAGGGTTAGGGTTAGGGTTAGGGTTAGGGTTAGGGTTAGGGTTAGGGTTAGGGTTAGGGTTAGGGTTACCTACATGCCATGCACAGCTGAGGTTTAGAGTTGCGTTTAGGGTTAGGCCTCTGAGGGTTAAGGTTAGGGTTAGGGTTAGGGTTAGGGTTAGGGTTAGGGTTAGCGTTAGGGTTAGGGTTAAAGTTAGGGTTAGGGTTAGGGTTAGGGTTAGGGTTAGGGTTAGGGTTAGGGTTAGGTTACGTACATGCCATGCACAGCTGAGGTTTAGAGTTCCGTTTTGGGTTAGGCCTCTTAGGGTCAGGGTTAGGGTTAGGGTTAGGGTTAGGGTTAGGGTTAGGGTTAGGGTTAGGGTTAGGGTTAGGGTTAGGGTTAGGGTTAGGGTTACGTACATGCCATGCACAGCTGAGGTTTAGAGTTGCGTTTAGGGTTAGGCCTCTTAGGGTCTAGGGTTAAGGTTAGGGTTAGGGTTAGGGTTAGGGTTAGTGTTAACTGCATGCCATGCACAGCTGAGGTTTAGAGTTCCGTTTTGGGTTAGTACTCTTAGGGTCAGGGTTAGGGTTAGGGTTAGGGTTAGGGTTAGGGTTAGGGTTAGGGTTAGGGTTAGGGTTACGGTTACGTACATGCCATGCACAGCTGAGGTTTAGAGTTGCGTTTAGGGTTAGGCCTCTTAGGGTCAGGATTAGGGTTAGGGTTAGGGTTCGGGTTAGGGTTAGGGTTAGGGTTAGGGTTAGGGTTAGGGTTAGGGTTAGGTACATGCAATGCACAGCTGAGGTTTAGAGTTCCGTCAAGGGTTAGGCCTCTTAGGGTCAGGATTAGGGTTAGGTTTAGGTTTAGGGTTAGGGTTAGGGTTAGGGTTAGGGTTAGGGTTATGTACCTGCCCTGCACAGCTGAGGTTTAGAGTTTCGTTTAGGGTTAGGTCTCTTAGGGTTAGGGTTAAGTTTAGGGTTAGGGTTAGGGTTAGGGTTAGGGTTAGGGTTAGGGTAAGGGTTAGGGTTAGGGTTACGTACATGCCATGCACAGCTGTGGTTTAGAGTTGCGTTTAGGGTTAGGCCTCTTAGGGTTAGGGTTAAGGTTAGGGTTAGGGTTAGGGTTAGGGTTAGGGTTAGGGTTAGGGTTAGGGTTAAGTGCATGCCATGCACAGCTGAGGTTTAGAGTTGTGTTTAGGGTTAGGTCACTTAGGGTTAGGGTTAGGGTTAAGGTTAGGGTTAGGGTTAGGGTTAGGGTTAGGGTTAGGGTTAGGGTTAGGGTTAGCTACATGCCAAGCACATCTGAGGTTTAGAGTTCCGTTTTGGGTTAGGCCTCTTAGGGTCAGGGTTAGGGTTAGGGTTAGGGTTAGGGTTAGGGTTAGGGTTAGGGTTAGGGTTAGCGTTAGGGTTAGGGTTAGGGTTAGGGTTAGGATTAGGGTTAGGGTAAGGGTTAGGGTTAGGTACATGCCATGCACAGCTGAGGTTATAGAGTTCCGTCAAGGGTTAGGCCTCTTAGGGTCAGGATTAGGGTTAGGTTTAGGATTAGGGTTAGGGTTAGGGTTAGGGTTAGGGTTAGGGTTAGGGTTATATACCTGCCATGCACAGCTGAGGTTTAGAGTTCCGTCTAGGGTTAGGACCCTTAGGGTCAGGATTAGGATTAGGTTTAGGATTAGGGTTAGGGTTATGGTTAGGGTTAGGGTTAGGGTTAGGGTTAGGGTTACGTACATGCCATGCACATCTGAGGTTTAGAGTTCCGTTTAGGGTTAGGTCTCTTAGGGTTAGGGTTAAGTTTAGGGTTAGGTTTAGGGTTAGGGTTAGGGTTAGGGTTAGGGTTAGGGTTAGGGTTAGGGTTAGGGTTAGGGTTAGGTTCATGCCATGCACAGCTGAGGTTTAGAGTTCCGTTTAGGGTTAGGTCTCTTAGAGTTAGTGTTAGGGTTAGGGTTAGGGTTAGGGTTAGGGTTAAGTGCATGCCATGCACAGCTGAGGTTTAGAGTTCCGTTTTGGGTTAGATCACTTAGGGTTAGGGTTAGGGTTAAGGTTAGGGTTAGGGTTAGGGTTAGGGTTAGGGTTAGGGTTAGGTACATGCCAAGCACAGCTGAGGTTTAGAGTTCCGTTTTGGGTTAGGCCTCTTAGGGTCAGGGTTAGGGTTAGGGTTAGGTTTAGG